>NW_023181436.1:0-2070 GCF_002007445.2 Ailuropoda melanoleuca | reverse complement strand
TGGCCAGAACATCAGTGGAGAATGGGCTGCAATCCCTCCATTCTGTGACAGAGGCTGAATTTCAGCCGCTACTGCTCTGACTCTCAGAAGAGGCACAACAAACTGCCAGGGAAAGCNAGAAGAGGCATAGCAAACCGCCAGGGAAAGCCGCCAGAGAACAAAAGCCCGGAAATACCGGCTCACAGGGTGCCCATCCCCATCCCCCCTCGCAGGGGACATGGAGACTCTACCCAAACAGGGTTTCCTGAATATCAGTAAAAGGCCCCTCCCCCAGAAGGCAGGCTGAAAAATCAAGAAGCTCACAACCCAGGGTGCCTGAGTGGCGCAATAATTAAGTGCCTGTCTTCGGATTAGGGCGCAATCACAGCGTTCTGGACAGGAGTCCGTCATTGGGCTTCTCCACTGGGAGCCTNTCACCAAGCACCTGTCTTCGGATTAGGGTGTGATCACAACGCTCCGTAAGGAGTCCTTCATCGGGCTTCTCCACCGGGAACCTGCTTCTTCCTCTCCCACTCCTCTGCTTGGGTTTTCCCTTTCTTGCTGACTGTCTGTCTCTCTCTCTCAAATAAATAAAATCTTTAAGGAAGAAGCCCACATCCATAAGATCTCTATAAAACAAGGGAGCACGGCCTGGGTCCCAGTCAACACTTGGGCTCTGGACAACCCTGCAATCTCTCTTCATCAGAATGACGAGAAGGAGAAGTCCCCCCCAGCAAAGAAAAGATAATGAGTCTGTGGCCTCTGCCACAGAATTGGCCTCGGCCACAGAATTAATACATACGGATGTATCCCAATTATCAGAAATGGAATTCAGAGCAACAATGGTCAAGATGATGAGTAAACTTGAAAAAAGCATCAGAGAAAGCGTTGCTGAGAATATAGAATCCCTAAGGGCAGAAATGAGAGCGAATCTGACAGAAATTAAAAAATTCTATGAACCTAATGCAATCAAAACTAGAGGCTCTGACGGCAGGGTCACTGAGGCAGAGGAACGCATTAGCGAATTGGTGGATGGGTTAGTTGGAGAAAAAACGAAAATAGAAGCTGGTCTTAAAAAAATCCACGCCCACGAATGTAGATTACGGGAGATTACTGACTCTATGAAACGATCCAATGTCAGAATCATCGGCATCCCTGAAGGGGTGGAGAAAAACAGAGGTCTAGAAGAGATATTTGAACAAATTGNGCCAAATACAGTCAAAACTAGAGGCTCTGACGGCCAGGGTCACCGAGGCAGAGGAACGCGTTAGCGAATTGGAGGATGGGTTAGTAGAAGAAAAAACGAAAATAGAAGCTGGTCTTAAAAAAATCCACACCCACGAATATAGATTACGGGAGATTACTGACTCTATGAAATGATCAAATGTCAGAATCATCGGCTTCCCTGAGGCGGTGGAGAAAAACAGAGGTCTAGAAGAGATACTTGAACAAATTGCAGCTGAAAACTTCCCTAATCTAGCAAGGGGAACAAGCATTCGTGTCCAAGAGGCAGAGAGGACCCCATCCAAGCTCAACCAGGACAAACCTACGCCACGGCATGTCATAGTGCAATTCGCAAATATTAGATCCAAGGATACAGTATTGAAAGCGGCCAGGGCAAAGAAATTTCTCACGTACCAAGGCAAAGGTATCAGGATTACGTCAGACCTGTCTACAGAGACCTGGAATGAGAGAAAGGCTTGGGGGGGCATTTTTAAAGCTCTTTCAGAGAAAAACATGCAGCCAAGGATCCTTTATCCAGCAAAGCTGTCATTCAGAATTGATGGAGAAATAAAGACGTTCCAAAATCGCCAATCATTAACCAATTTCGTAACCACGAAACCAGCCCTACANGAAACCAGCCCTACAGGAGATATTAAGGGGGGTTCTATAAAGGTAAAAAGGCCCCAAGAGTGATACAGAGCAGAAAGTCACAACCGATACAAACAAAGACTTTACTGGCAACATGGCATCATTAAAATCATATCTCACAGGATGCAGTCTCAACGTGAACGGCTTGAATGCTCCCATAAAATGCCACAGGGTCGCAGATTGGATAAAAAGACATGACCCATCCATTTGCTGTCTACA
>NW_023181435.1:0-537 GCF_002007445.2 Ailuropoda melanoleuca | reverse complement strand
GGTTTCTATGAGTTTGAGGAATGTACCCTCTATCCCTACACTCTGAAGGCTTTTAATCAGGAAAGGATGCTATATTTTGTCAAATGCTTTTTCTGCATCTATTGAGAGAATGATATGATTTTTGGCTTTTTCCTTCTGGGTAAAATCTAAGACACTGTTAGATTTGCAAATGTTGAACCACCCTTGCATCCCAGGGATGAATCCCACTTGGTCATGATGGATAATCCTNCATGATGGATAATCCTTTTAATGTACTGTTGGATTCTATTAGCCAGGATCTTGTTGAGGATTTTGGCATCCATATTCATTAGGGAAATCGGTCTGTAATTCTCCTTTTTGTTGGGGTCTTTGCCTGGTTTGGGGATCAAGGTAATATTATCCTCATAGGATGAGTTTGGTAGCTTTCCTTCTGTTTCTATTTTTTGAAATAGCTTTAGGAGAATATTTATTATTTCTTCTTTGAATATTTGGTAGAATTCCCCAGGAAAACCATCCGGGCCTGGAGTTTTGTTTTTTGGAAGGTTGCTTATCACTGTT
>NW_023181434.1:293-534 GCF_002007445.2 Ailuropoda melanoleuca | reverse complement strand
TGCAGCCAAGGATCCTTTATCCAGCAAGGCTGTCATTCAGAATTCATGGAGAAATAAAGACCTTCCAGAATTGCCAGTCATTGACGAATTTCATAACCAAGAAACCAGCCCTACAGGAGATATTAAGGGGGGTTCTATAAAGGTAAAGGCCCCAAGAGTGATACAGAACAGAAAGTCACAATCTATAGAAACAAAGACTTTACTGGCAACATGGCATCATTAAAATCATATCTCTCAATAA
>NW_023181434.1:0-163 GCF_002007445.2 Ailuropoda melanoleuca | reverse complement strand
ACCTAAAGATACATTCAGACTGAAAGTAAAGGGATGGAATACCATCTTTCACACCAATGGACCTCAAAAGAAAGCTGGAGTAGCAATTCTTAAAATAGACAGATTGAATTTTAAACTAAAGACTATAGTTAGAGACAGAGAAGGGCACTATATTATTCTTAAA
>NW_023181433.1:0-2369 GCF_002007445.2 Ailuropoda melanoleuca | reverse complement strand
CACTCTGGCTGACACACACCTTACACTTGAAATTGCCCAACGCTATACCTGACTGCTGACACACCTGAATAGGTGGAAAAATAGAAAACCTTTGCTCTCTTTGCAGTTGTCATTTCTAATTTGTATTGCAGATACATTTTAATTTTCTTTTATTAGATTTGTTTTACTTTAATTCTGATATTGATAATTCTGAAAATCAGTAGCTAGAATACTAGAAAGGGACTAGGAATATTGAATTCAGCTACATTTTTTAGAACCTGAAAATTACCTAATATTGTTCTGTTTGTAGTGAGTAAATACCCTCTTTTTAAAAAATACCTGTTTGTCTATCAAACAACTTTCTGCATAAAAGGAGAAAATAAGACTGGTCTCTTAACACAAAAACGTGCAAGGATAGATAATAATGTTATCACCAAAGTTGTGGAAAAATAAATTATGATCAGAGGTTATTATACTGGCAAGTCGTGAATCAAATGGATAGAAAGATATTCTCATAGAATGTTACCTTTATTAGATATTATTGAAAAAAAATCAATGATAAATTTACCCAACCAAGAAGTGAAACAAAATAAGGAATTTGGAAATGAAAAAGCCATTGTAAATGAATAACCTTAAGAGGCAAAATCACTTAGATTTGGAACTGAGTTCAGCAATTTGGAAAATTGTGGTTGCACAAAATTGTGGTTGTTACATCCTCTTCTCCCTACCTGTAAAAAGAAAATAATGTAAGCACACATAATCAAGATGTGAGGGCAGGATGTTTGGACTCTCTTTGTCATTCAAAGTAGAATATCTATCAATACTAACCATATTAAAACTTCATTAGATAATCCAATCCTTAATTTCATTAACATAATTAAAGCACATTCCTAAACCACAAAATTTCCTTTAGTTAGAGCCTATCTCGAGTTAGTCAAACTGTAGTTTGTAGGCAGTCACATTAGGCTTCAGACACAATCTTAAAGAGGTTAAGGTCCAATTACAAGGTTGATATGAAGAGTACACAGAAGAACACCCTCACTTCTGGCAACAACTGCAAACTCAGTGGGGGGAGGGGAGAAGACCAAAATCACACTCAGTTTAAAAGCTTCCACCTCTTGGAATTAATGTGTGACAGTATGCATAAAATGTTATCAACCATAGGAAGCTCATACAAGCATTTCAATAGAGGCTTTGACCCAGAGTTTTTATTAAGGCTTTATTCCATATGCATAATTAATTGCTCACTTGGTTGAACTTCAGATCAACTGATAACATGTGACTTAAAGTCCCCACCCTAAATCACAGGGTTAGTTTTTCTGACTTGGCCAGGCCCACCCTAAGACTATCAGGTGTGGTCAACCCTCATCCTAAATAACATTGTTACTTTGTGTCTATGGCAAGATTCTCAGGCAAATAAAGAGTACCTTTAAGAAGATGAGGAGAAAGATCAGATCTCTCTTTGGGGAAGGTCAAATTCTTTACTGCACAGAGCCCTATCTTACGCCTCACTTTAAAAATTTACTTTTCAGGGGCGCCTGGGTGGCACAGCGGTTAAGCGTCTGCCTTCGGCTCAGGGCGTGATCCCGGCGTTATGGGATCGAGCCCCACGTCAGGCTCCTCTGCTATGAGCCTGCTTCTTCCTCTCCCACTCCCCCTGCTTGTGTTCCCTCTCTCGCTAGCTGTCTCTATCTCTGTCAAATGAATAAATAAAAAATCTTTAAAAAAAAATAATTTAAAATTTACTTTTCAAAAGAATTATCTTTACTTATTATCTTCACTTATTCGCCTCCCTTTGACTCATCAAACATATAAAATATAGCTTATCATTCTTCATCATTATCACCATAATTATCATTATCATAACAATACATACTGAACCAAACAGCGAATTACTATTACTAATTCTCTTAATAATTCCAATTTCCCAATGATTGAGGCATTATTATTATACCATTTTACAGATGAAGGCACAAAGATGTTAAATTATATCCCTTAGGTCAAACTGCTTCTAGGTAACAAAGCTAGGATTCAAACCCAAAAAGACTGACTCTTGTGCATACATACTAACCTACATACATCAATAGGCAAAACAAAATAATATATTCCCAAAGGCCAATAACTTTCACGGTACTGAATCCAGTATATATTTTAAATTTTCTCAAGTCACGTATCCTTACACCATATTTGGTGCATGTGCACTCACCTACATACCCTCTCAAGTTTGAACTCAAGCACTTGGGTTTTAATTTTTACTCTGAGACATATGAAGGAACTAGGACAAATTCCATAAGCTCTCATAACTAGGTTTTTGAGGAACACTAGGTTTTTGTGGGAATTAAGTAAAAGGTCACTAAAGTCCATCCATTTTGTATACTTCTAATATTCCA
>NW_023181432.1:837-1947 GCF_002007445.2 Ailuropoda melanoleuca | reverse complement strand
GCTTTCAGGAAAGTCTTGGCATGTCTACACCGGCTCTGACAGGCTGTGAGTGTGGCCGAGGGTCAGTTCCCCTCCCACCTCAGTTAGGTGGGGGGGCTTCANAGTCTTGGCATGTCTACACCGGCTCTGACAGGCTGTGAGTGTGGCCGAGGGTCAGTTCCCCTCCCACCTCAGTTAGGTGGGGGGGCTTCGTACCACACTCAACCCCAGAATCTAGGTGCTGAGGGAGCTGTGCCATTCCACAGGACTTGTCCACAATTAAAAGCCTATCCACAGGCAGAGCCTGAAGAACCAGAAAGAAGGAAGGCCGAGCCCCCTAGAATGGTGTCACCTCCAAAACCAGTCCCATCTCATCTTCTTATCTCACATATTAGGCTCCAGAAATGCTGAACAGTGGGTTGTTCCTGAGTTCAAATCCTGTCTCTATCATGTACCTGCTTTGTGTGTTTGGATACGACACTGAATCTCAGTTTCCAGCTCTGTAAAATGGGAGACTTGAGATAAAATGTTCAAAGGGCCTTTGCAGTGCCCAATGCAGTCAGCACTCAACAGCTATTATTGATCATAATTAGCTCATTTGTCAATAACTGAACTCAATAATATTCAATCTATAAATAACTCTGCTGATTGAGGACAGATTAGCAAAATCAAAACAACAGTAGTGGACTCATTCAACCTAGCTTCATGGTTGCTTATATTCATACCGTATAAGAGTAAAGAGTGCAAGAGAAACAAAAGAAAAAATGAACTTTTGGGACTTCATCAAGATAAAAAGTTTCTGCACAGCAAAGAAAACAGTCATCAAAATTAAGAGGCAGCCCACAGAATGGGAGAAGATATGTGCAAATGAAACTACAGATAAAAGGCTGGTATCCAAGATCTATAAAGAACTTCTCAAACTCAACACACAAGAAACAAATAATCAAATCAAAAAATGGGCAGAAGATATAAACAGAGACTTTTCCAAAGAGGACATACAAATGGCTAACAGACACATGAAAAAATGTTCAAAATCATTAGTCATCAGGGAAATCCAAATCAAAACCACCTTGAGATACCACCTTACACCAGTTAGAATGGCAAAAATTGACAAGGCAAGAAACAACAATT
>NW_023181432.1:0-777 GCF_002007445.2 Ailuropoda melanoleuca | reverse complement strand
TTGGTGGGAATGCAAGTTGGTACAGCCACTTTGGAAAACAGTGTGGAGTTTCCTTAAAAAGTTAAAAATAGAGCTACCCTATGACCCAGCAATTGCACTACTGGGTATTTACCCCAAAGAGACTGACGTAGTGAAGAGAAGGGTCATATGCACCCCAATGTTCATAGCAGCATTGTCCACAATACCTAAATTGTGGAAGGAGATGAGATGCCCTTCAACAGATGACTGGATTAAGATGTGGTCCATATATACAGTGGAATATTACTCAGTCCTCAGAAAGAACGATTACCCAACAATTTGCAGCAACATGGACGGGACTGGAGGAGATTATGCTAAGGGAAATAAGTCAAGCAGAGAAAGGCAATTATCACATTGTTTCACTTACTTATGGAACATAAGGAATAGCAGGGAGATAGATCAGCAGGAGAAGGAAGGGAAGAATGAAGGGGGTGTAAACAGAAGGGGGAATGAACCACGAGAGACTATGGACTCTGGGAAACAAACTGAGGATTTCAGAGGGGAGGGGGGGATTGGAATAGGCCAGTAGATGGGTATTAAGGAGGGCACATATTGCATGGAGCACTGGGTGTTATATGNCTGGGTGTTATACGCAAACAATGAATCATGGAACACTACATCAAAAATTAATGATGTACTGTATGGTGACTAACATAATAAAAAATTTTAAAAAAAAGAGTAAAGTGCGGTTTTCTGGTATCTAGTGTCTAGTTAACTTAGACTCTGGTGTGGCAGGCAGCTTCTGTTCTGAGCAGGGGA
>NW_023181431.1:1252-1624 GCF_002007445.2 Ailuropoda melanoleuca | reverse complement strand
AGATACATCTGGATCTCTACAAATGAACATCTCCAGCGCTGAGTATTGAGGAACGAAGCGGGGAGCCGTGAAACCGCGCACAGATCTCAGAAGATAAACGGAAGTGGGAGGGAGCCACTGTGTTCGGGCGCCGAGAAGCGGTAGCCACCTGCACGGGGGAGCGGGCTGACTCGCGGACCCGCACCCGTGAGAGAGCAGACTGAGACCGTGAGCCGGCAGCGCGCCACCAGAATGAAAACTAGAGCTCCAGTGCGCTCACTGGATCCAGACTGAGACTGGGAGCTCCGGGAGTGTGGGGGTGGCTGGTGGCTGTCGGTGTTAGAAACACAAAGGACAGAGATGCGCCGGCCCTGGAAGTGAGGGCTGGGACCC
>NW_023181431.1:537-1030 GCF_002007445.2 Ailuropoda melanoleuca | reverse complement strand
GGCTCACAGGGTGCCCATCCCCATCCCCCCTCGCTGGGGACATGGAGATTCTACCCAAACAGGGTTTCCTGAGTATCGGCGGGGCAGGCCCCTCCCCAAGAAAGCAGGCTGAAAAATCAAGAAGCCCACATCCCTAAGATCCCTATAAAACAAGGGCGCATGGCCTGGGTCCCGGTCAATAATTTGGGCTCTGGACAACCCCGCAACCTCTCCTCATCAGAATGACAAGAAGGAGAAGTCCCCCCCAGCAAAGAAAAGACAATGAGTCTGTGGCCTCTGCCACAGAACTAATGGATATGGATATAACCAAATTATCAGAAATGGAATTCAGAGTAACAATGGTCAAGATGATGTGTAGACTTGAAAAAAGTATTAACGAAAATGTTAATGAGAATATAGAATCTCTAAGGGCGGAAATGAGAGCGAATCTGGCAGAAATTAAAAATTCTATGAGCCAAATGCAGTCAAAACTAGAGGCTCTGACGGCCAGGGT
>NW_023181431.1:0-530 GCF_002007445.2 Ailuropoda melanoleuca | reverse complement strand
TGAATGAGGCAGAAGAACGTATCAGCGAATTGGAGGATGGGTTAGTAGAAGAGAAAGCTAAAATAGAGTCTGGACTCAAAAAAATCCAAGCTCAGGAATGTAGGTTATGGGAGATTACTGACTCAATGAAACGTTCCAATGTCAGAATCATTGGCATCCCGGAGGGGGTGGAGAAAAACAGAGGTCTAGAAGAGATATTTGAACAAATTGTAGCTGAAAACTTCCCTAATCTAGCAAGGGAAACAAGCATTCGTGTCCAAGAGGCAGAGAGGACCCCATCCAAGCTCAACCAGGACAAACCTACGCCACGGCATGTCATAGTGCAATTCGCAAATATTAGATCCAAGGATANATATTAGATCCAAGGATACAGTATTGAAAGTGGCCAGGGCAAAGAAATTTCTCACGTACCAAGGCAAAGGTATCAGAATTACATCGGACCTGTCTACACAGATCTGAAATGAGAGAAAGGGTTGGGGGGGGCATTTTTAAAGCTCTTTCAGAGAAAAACATGCAGCCAAGGATCCTTT
>NW_023181430.1:499-610 GCF_002007445.2 Ailuropoda melanoleuca | reverse complement strand
GGCTTTTCATTGGGTCCCCGATTCCACATTGGGTGTAGGGGCCTGGGGAGGATCCAGCCCTTAGAACCAAGTAACAAAGTGTGATGGGAAAGCCCTTGAATTCACGACAGC
>NW_023181430.1:0-195 GCF_002007445.2 Ailuropoda melanoleuca | reverse complement strand
TGACCCCACACAGTCTAGGGAAATATCAACGATCATCATCTCTCGTGAGTAAGGGAGCATGAATGCAAAGGTTCAGGATTTTCGAGGACTCAGCGCCCTTCTAATTGGTAATAAAGCAGAGCGCCCAGGAAAACACCTCGAGCGAACAGCAGCCTTTTCATTGGGTCCCCGATTCCACATTGGGTGTAGGGGCCT
>NW_023181429.1:0-1000 GCF_002007445.2 Ailuropoda melanoleuca | reverse complement strand
ATCTAATATTTGCGAATTGCACTATGACGTGACGTGGCGTAGGTTTGTCGTGGTTGAGCTTGGGAGGGGTCATCTCTGCCTCTTGGACATGAATGCTTGTTTCCTTTGCTAGATTAGGGAAGTTTTCAGCTACAGTTTGTTTAAATATCTCTTCTAGACTGCTCTCTTTCTCCACCCCCTCGGGGATGCCGATGATTCTGACATTGGAACGTTTCATTGAGTCAGTAATCTGTAATCTACATTCTTGAGATTGGATTTTTTTGAGGCAAGTTTCTGTTTTAGCTTTCTTTTCTACCATCCCATCCTCCAATTCACTAATTCGTTCTTCTGCCTCATTTACCCTGGCCGTCAGAACATCTAGTTTTGATTGCATTTGGCTCATAGCATTTTTAATTTCTGCCAGATTCGCTCTCATTTCAGCCCTTAGAGATTCTATATTATCGTTAATATTTTCGTTAATATTTTTTTAAGCTTATACATCATCTTGACCAGTTACTCTGAACTCCATTTCTGATAATTTGGTTATATCCATATCCATCAGTTCTGTGGCAGAGACCACAGACTCATTGTCTTTTCTTTGCTGGGGGGTATTTCTCCTTCTCGTCATTCTGATGAGGAGAGGTTGCAGGGATGCCCAGAGCCCAAATTATTGACCAGGACCCAGGCAGTGTGCACTTGTTTTATAGGGACCGTAGGGTTGTGGGCTTCTTGATTTTTCAGCCTGCCTTCTGGGGGAGGGGCCTGCCGTGCCGATACTCAGGAAACCCTGTTTGGGTAGAGTCTCCGTGTCCCCTGCAAGGGGGGATGGGGATGGGCACCCTGTGAGCCGGTATTTNCCCTGTGAGCCGGTATTTCCAGGCTTTTGTTCTCTGGCGGCTTTCCCTGGCGGTCTGCTGTGCCTCTTCTTTTTTTTTTTTTTTTAAAAGATGTTATTTATTCGACAGAGACAGAGACAGAGACAGCCAGCGAGAGAGGGAACACAAGCAGGGGGAGTGGGAGA
>NW_023181428.1:398-578 GCF_002007445.2 Ailuropoda melanoleuca | reverse complement strand
ATCATCATCTCTCGTGAGTAAGGGAGCATGAATGAAAACGTTCAGGATTTTCGAGCACTCAGCGCCCTTCTAATTTGTAATAAAGCAGAGCGTCCAGGAAAACACCTCCAGCAAACAGCAGCCTTTTCACTGGGGACCCCCTTTCCACATTGGGTGTAGGGGCCTCGGGAGGATCCAGCC
>NW_023181428.1:0-193 GCF_002007445.2 Ailuropoda melanoleuca | reverse complement strand
GCTGGCGGCAATGGAACGCAAAGGCCCAAAACACGTCCGTCAGAAACAACACTGTACAGGGACCGTCTTAGAACTATCATCACCCTTCGTGAATAGGGAACCATGAGGGAAAGTGGTCGCGAAAGACTGACGAGAGCGCCGCACAGTGGTCTCTGAGACACCACACAGTCCAGGGAAATATCAACGATCATCA
>NW_023181427.1:0-2281 GCF_002007445.2 Ailuropoda melanoleuca | reverse complement strand
AATACCAGATGCACAGGACACATTTTTTTTTCTCTTCAGCCCACAGAGATGTCAAGAAGCAGAAAATGGCGCTCCCACATTTTCTTTCAGACGCTGAGTGTACAGGAGAGAAACCAACTGGATCTCACCACATTCTTGGGCTTGAAATGTTGACAGAGTTGATGTCCCTCTTTGCGTCTGGGTGGCCGTCTTCAGTCCCTCCTACCACAGTGGGCTTGGATGTGTTTCTAAAATGAGCCGTAATAAAAATTTGAGATCTCCATTCAGCTTTCTGTGGTTTTCATCTCAGAAACCCTTCTCATGATTGAGAATAGAGAAAACATTCTGGACACTTTTAGAAGACAGTGGTCACTGCCATTGTTTGTCTGGGATGTTGGCGGAAGTCCCTGGTGGAGTTGCCATCTGCTTGGTGTCTGCCAGCATCAGCCGAGAACCGTGTCCAGTAACACCCTCAGATCTAGATGTGGAGCGATGGCTGCGAGTGCTATTCCTGTCTTTCAGGGAATGCTGGAAGTTGAGGTAAATAGATGGAAGACATGATACTCACCGAATTTCTTCCCCCAGTTCCCAGTCGCCTGGGATGAGCTGCTTACACAGACATGCCTAGCATGTGTGCATTCACGGGTTGGCAGCCTTCAGTGTTTGGGCAAAGTGTGGATGGTCAGTGAGGGCCTCCTGGCCACCCCCACTCTGTGACCACGACTCCTAAGTCTCGGGGCCTGACTGGGAGTGATGGGGAGCCAGTTTTTGTCCTGTGCTTTCCTGCAAGAGTGGGTCCTGTTCAGTAAATGTGCAAATGTATGTTGGGTGTCTGCCCGGTGTTGGGCAACAGGGGCGATGCTTTTCATGACCTGTCAGCCCACACACAGCCATACGAGACAAAACCAAAGCCAAAACCAAGCCAGGGGCATTGGTGTTGTCCCTGACTTTTCTCAGGTTGTTCTGTGGTTTATCATTCCATGTTTTTGGGTTCTGTTACTGCGTAAAGGATTAAACTGGGGATGTACAAATTAGCCTGTATTGGTTTTATGTGTTTTTTTTTAATTTTTATTTATTTATTTGACAGAGAGAGAGACAGCCAGCAAGAGAGGGAACACAGGCAGGGGGAGTGGGAGAGGAAGAAGCAGGCTGCTAGCAGAGGAGCCTGATGTGGGGCTCGATCCCAGAACGCTGGGATCATGCCCTGAGCTGAAGGCAGATGCTTAATGACTGCGCCACCCAGGTGCCCCTTGTTTTGTGTTTTTGAAGGAAATATTCAAGGGGTAAAGCAAGTTTTCTACCCATCAGGTTCTTTCCTTCTGGGCTTGTATGGTAGGTAGTATTTTTTCTGTAGGACTTAACGTGTTTAGACGAAGCTCTCACATGAAGGATACAAACGATGGTTATAATATACTGCTNAGGATACAAACGATGGTTTATAATATATTGCCTTCGAAGGACGTGACAGGTCAGTATTCTGAGACATAGCATTTTATTGAATTTCAGTGAAGTGTCTGTATTATTTATAAAGCCAAAATAACCCTTTCTTGGCTGAGATTTTACTGCAACAGGAAAAACGCTCTTGCTCCTAAATGGTGATGACACTTCTATGGGTCACACGAAGCGGAGCTTCGCTTCTGGGTTCAGAGGTCCTCAAGACTCACGAGAGGCANGTGCTCAAGACTCATGAGAGGCACCCTGTGGTTTCTTGACTTTTTTGCTGCTGAGTTCTACCTTTTAAGTATTTCAGACCTTTCAGGAGCTGTCTGCTCACCCCGTCCTTTTCATCTGCCTCTGTACTAACCTGTTGCTAGTGCAGTGGCTTTATTCCCTCATCGATCTCGCACCAGTTTTCCTGAGGTGTAAATGAAGAAAGTTGACATCTTGGTAAGCACATCTGAGAAGAAGCAGAGCCCGTTCTTCCCATTCCTTTGTCAGATTTTCAGATGGATTTCCAAATAAGATAGTGGTGTTAAAATGAATAACCATCCCTTTTTCTCAAAGACTTTTATTATTGGAAATCGTTGTTTTTTTCAGCCTGGGACTCGTTCAGATTTGTCACTAAGAGGTAGTGAATCAATAAGAAGTAACCAAAAGCCACATGATTTTATTTTTTTAATTAAAAAAAAAAAGATTTTGTCAGAGAAAGAGATAGACAGTCAGAGAATGCGTGCAAGTAGGGGGAGCGGCAGGCGGAGGGAGAAGCAGATTCCCCGCTGAGCAGGGAACTTGATGCGGGGCTCCATCCCAGGACCCTGAGATCATGACCTGAGCCGAAGGCAGACGCTTCACTGACTGAGCC
>NW_023181426.1:0-11563 GCF_002007445.2 Ailuropoda melanoleuca | reverse complement strand
TCCTTCCTTGTCACGGCCTGGGGATATTCTGCCCTACGGCCAGAGCTCAGGTTGTCTAGAGTTCATCAGCCTCTGGGCCCGTGTGGCTTTTAAGTATTCTTGTTTTACGGACCTGCCTAGCCTCTCCCCACTAAGGGCAGGCATTCTGCTGTCCACTGGTGGAACCCTCCAGGAGAGGTGGTGCAGTGAGCCCATCATTTCCTTGCTAAGCATGTGACCGAAGGATGCCTGGGTCAGGATGCTTGGCTCTGCCGTAGATCAGCAACTGCGTGGACTCGTGGACTCGGCATCCCTTTACCTCCCCTGGCCTCAGGCATTTTAGCAAAACAATGAACAAGCAGCCTCATATTACCTTTAGAAAAAGGTAGAGAAAAGCAAGCCGCAGGCTAAGCTGGTTCGGTCCATCCGTAACTCAAACTGCTTTTTAAATAATAATCTGGGTCACTCCGCAGAAGGCCTTTGTAACAGGTTTCCAAATGACAGAAAATGACCACGAATGATGGGGAAGGAGCGCCAGGCCAAATTAAAAAAAGAAGTACAACAGGAACAAATGCAAAGGCTGACATTTAGCTCCCAAACCCACCGGAACAGCTACCAGCTAGGGAAGAGGAAGCCAGACCACGCCATTTCTAAAAGGGTTTTGGTGGACTATAAAGAAATCTCCTCATGAGCCACCATTTGGTTGAGCTGCCAAGATAGCCACTGTGATTTTCGATGACATTAATAATGGGAGTATGGTGGCTGAAACAAGGGGAGGTGACACTGGCGAGACCACCGCTGGTATGGCTGCCACGTTCTGAGAAGGCCGCCAAGAAGAGCCAGGCTGGAGGAGGATGGATGGGATGGTGGAGTGTTCCAGAACCATGATGTGTGAGGAAGCCCAGGGAAGACAGAAAGAGCTTCCCAACCGTGAAGGAACATCCCCTGACCAAGGGACTTGGCCTCTGCCGTGTGGCCCTGGAGGGTGGCTGGCATCTTGAGGTGGTGGATTGTCACCCAGGGCAGGAGAACTTTGGTGGCAGCAAAAGTTTCTGGGACCTGGAGAGGCCTGGTGACGAGCATCGAGGCAGGCTCCCACTTCTCAGGGGCACTGGCCAGGGACCAAGTCACGACTTGAAGACCCTTTTCATTTATGGAGGAGGGGAGCATCGGGGAGGCATGGAAGCCCACGGGCCCTCCCGGCTTTCACGGGGCGCTGCCAGCCCCATATCAGCCGGCTGCTGTCTGGGTTTAGACTTTACAGGCAAAGCACTGTTCTCTCCGGGACCTGAGACTCGCGGTGGCGAGTTCCCCGCTGGGGCAACCATGGATGACTCTGAGGCAGTCGGCTCTCCGTCGCTGAGTCCCTGCGAGCCCGCGTCTGAAGCAGACAGGGGATTCACAGCCGCTCAAGGCCACGCTGAGAGCTGGCTTCTTCCCGACACGCCAGCCAGGTGCCCTTGGAGATGGGTCAGGCCCAGGGCTGGCCCCTGCCTGGGATCGGTGAGGCGGGGTGGCCTTTTGTACCCTAAGAACTTTAGGAGGAAGGAAGGGAGCCCTGTGGCGGCTCCCTGGTTCGGGGTCTGAAAAGCATGACACTTAGCACGGTTGGCCACTTCCCCACCAAAGTCGGCCAAGTGTGCACCGGGGAGGGGGTCACCTCACTCATACTGGAGATGGCCTGTGGCATTCTCAAGGTCAGTGGTCACTTCTTACTGACCCCGATGGATGCGGGGACCCCAAGGCCCGGGTCCAGCTCTGTAGAGGCAAATGTTCAAAAGGGAATATCTTCTGACACACGGGTAGTGAAGTAACGAAGCCGCAGACGGCCAAGGCCAGCTGAGGCCGTTAATCGCTTGGATACCACACTCTCCCTGCCTTGCTCAATGCGCATAAAGGGCCAGGCCCAGGTGGGCACGAGTGACAAGTGTCACTGTTTTTCATAAGGAGGGAGGGCTTGCTTCGGGAAAGCTCTGTGTGGTAGGACTCACACGTAGGGTTCCTTATTGTTGGTTCTGTGGGGCTGCCTCGGTCCTCGGCATGGGAAGCATCCAAAGGCACTGGAGCTCAAGCCCCTTGGAGACCAGAACCACACATTCCAAAGCGCTTAGTGGACAAGGACACCCTGAACTTGGAAAACAGAAGAACAGGCATAAAGAGGCATCACTCAGCAAACACCATGTGATCCTCACACTTGCCTCCTGTGGCGCCCGCCGCAGGACTCGCCGGCAGCGCGCACCGGGGAAGCCCAGGCTCTTCTAGGACAGTCCCGAGACCATGCAGAGCAAGTGCGAGAAGGAAACGTGCGTCAGCCTAGTGCCCTGAGCTGTGAATGGAGATTAGACGTGCTTCATGGGGTGGAAAGGAGCGTTACTAATGCAAGGGCGGTGCACCGTACGGTGTCGGGTACAGAGCAGTTCGCGGACGCACGAGTCCATCCAAGCCATGGACGTGGAGCTTGCCTGCCCGGGACTGCTCTGGGCCAGACGTGCTGCAGGAACAAGACAGAGTCCTTGCCTCTAAGAGCCGATGTTTTAGTGGATTAAGGCTACATAAATAGTAGCTGTTTTGATTAGTTCTGTTATTATTAACAGTTGGATTCAGAACTTACCACTACACCCGCTTTTATGTCTGCTATGGCTGGCTTCCCAACAGCGTCGTCCTCGGCAGGGCTGAAGGATGGTGAACTTTCAGACCAAGGGGAAAAGCCTCCTTTCAGTCTTTGTTGAGACCCTGTAACAGTCTTCATGCCTTAGTCCCCTCATTTTCTTTCTTACTGTGGTTTTATTTTATTTTTAAAAAGATTTTATTTATGTATTTTGCGAGAGAGAGAGAGGTCAAGCGCACAAGCAGGGGGGAGGGGCAGAGGGGGAGGGAGAAGCAGGCTCCCCTGTTGAGCAGGGAGCCCCATGCAGGACTCGATCCCAGGACCCTGGGATCATGACCTGAGCCAAAGGTAGAAGCTTAACCAACTGAGCCACTCAGGCGCCCCTCTTATTGTGATTTTAAAGAAGCCAGTTTGAACCCCAGCCTCACATTTCTAATGAGGAAATTTCACATCTTTCTTCCAATAACTTATTTAGCCCGCTATGAACTTGTGTTGAACTACGATTTTATGAGCAAACTGTTCTCCTTCGTCAAGAATTGGCAAGGAGATCCTTGCCAGTGTAGACAGCAGAGCTGGGTCACTAAGCCACAAATTAAATGCGTTTAGCCACTACTCCTTGCAATTTCAGTTTTGGGTCTCAGAGGTCTGATCAGTACCCATGTTCTGGCCCACTTTTCCTGCTCAGCCAAATGTTGTTTCCCAAGGGGAGTGATTCCCAGGTCCCAATTTCGAGCATGGATGTGTTTTCCCCAGGAAATCTGGACACTCCAGAAGCCAGCAGGTCTGTGTGGTGAGGCACTCGCCAATCTCATCCTGCAGACGTGGGCAGGCGAGGCTGGCCCGATGGCAGGTTGGCAGCTGGAAAGGGCTCTGGCCCGAGGCCTGGGCCCTGCCTTTGCTGACGTCGGAGCCCTGGAGCAGAGCTGCTGACGTGCGCTCACTGGGCTGGCTGTTTACTAGATTGTTTTTTAACAGCTACACTTCCAGTAAGACCTGAGAACACACCATGACACCCTCATTTACAGTACTGAGCGTGTCACTCAGGCGGCATGTGTGTTAAGAAAGGGAGAGTCCAGGAAAGGTGAGATTAGCAGACAGTGGGGTAATTCACCTGATGGGAAGGAAGAGCCAGGGTAAACCAGATGGCTGCATCTGCGCTGAGGCTGCACTGCAGAAGGGCTGATCTGAGCAGCATTTCTTCTTGAGAAAGTCCAAATAGATAAGGGATCTTGCCCTGGGAACGGGAGCTGGTCTCAGGTTGGGTGACTTCATCCAGAGTGACATGGACAAACCATTTTTCCTCTTTGAGCCTTAGTTTCCCTACCAGTTCAATAAAGGTGTCCATTCATTGATTCCTCAGTGGGCAGCACCGTGGTGCAGTGTTAGGTCTGGGGACCTGTCTCCCAGGTCCCAGTCCTTATCTTCNGACATGGACAAACCATTTTTCCTCTTTGAGCCTTAGTTTCCCTACCAGTTCAATAAAGGTGTCCATTCATTGATTCCTCAGTGGGCAGCACCGTGGTGCAGTGTTAGGTCTGGGGACCTGTCTCCCAGGTCCCAGTCCTTATCTTCCCTTAGTTTCCCTACCAGTTCAATAAAGGTGTCCATTCATTGATTCCTCAGTGGGCAGCACCGTGGTGCAGTGTTAGGTCTGGGGACCTGTCTCCCAGGTCCCAGTCCTTATCTTCCCTTAGTTTCCCTACCAGTTCAATAAAGGTGTCCATTCATTGATTCCTCAGTGGGCAGCACCGTGGTGCAGTGTTAGGTCTGGGGACCTGTCTCCCAGGTCCCAGTCCTTATCTTCCCTTAGTTTCCCTACCAGTTCAATAAAGGTGTCCATTCATTGATTCCTCAGTGGGCAGCACCGTGGTGCAGTGTTAGGTCTGGGGACCTGTCTCCCAGGTCCCAGTCCTTATCTTCCCTTAGTTTCCCTACCAGTTCAATAAAGGTGTCCATTCATTGATTCCTCAGTGGGCAGCACCGTGGTGCAGTGTTAGGTCTGGGGACCTGTCTCCCAGTCCTTATCTTCCCAGCTTCTCGTGGGAAAGACTGGGGACCTGTCTCCCAGGTCCCAGTCCTTATCTTCCCAGCTTCTCGTGGGAAAGTCTTCACCTTGGGAAGAGGTCGTCTTCTGTGTGAAGGGGAGACATTTATGCACCTGTGATGTCCCAGGGCTGTGTGGGGGGTTTTGTGTGATGAAGCACACGGAGTTCTTGGGAGAGTGGCAAGTGCCCGGTGGGTGCTCACTACACGGAAGCTCTCATCAATATTAGTACCACAAACGGGCTTGTGTACAGTGTGCACTCTGAGCACTTTCCATCTGGAACATTCCGTTACCAGCCCCGCGAGGTAGGAGGACGAGTGTTATCTCTGAGTTGCAGGTGAGGAAACAGGCTGAGAGGCTGTCCAGGGTAACATGGACAGAATGAGGGGCAGAGGGACGACTGGAAGTCACGTCCTCTGCTTCCAGATCTTGTGTCTTTCTGAGGCAAAAGTGGTTCAGTACTTGGCTCTTTAAAACCTGAAAAAAAAAAAAACAGCAAAAAGTTCATGGTTTGTCATTCCATCTTTGCACGTGGTTGGCTGCTTGAGAGGCGGTGGACCCGCACAGTCCAGATGTGCTGTCTGGGACATGGGCGCATTGTCCCGTGTAGGGGACAGGCTTTCGTGCTGCGGTGGTCCCTTACATGTGCCTGGCGGAGGACGCATCCGCAGCTGCCACCTGTCATGAAGGGGTCCTGTTGCAAGAGTCAGTATTTCTCTTTTTTCTAGGCCAAGCTGGGTGAGCCCTTGAGAAGACAGAAAACCCCTGGTGACAGTGAGGGATGACCCAATCCAAATCTTGTAGGGGGCAGGGGAGCTATCCAAGCTCAGCAAAGGGAGGAGAGTAACCTGGTTATTAAAGGCATTTGTGATGAGTGGAGGAGACCTTTAAACAACAGAAACAGTGACTTATAAGTGGGAATCACCAAGCAGGTAAAGGTTAGAGGCAGAGTGCACGAGAAGGTTTGCCAGCACACCGCCACTCCGTGTGGCCCCGGCGAGTACGGCAGGACCTCTGGAGAGGAAAGGCTGTCAGGGCAAGTCTCATCAGGCTGCGGGGGCCCTTCCCGGACGCTGCTGGCATCCTGGAAGCAACACACCTCCTTGCTCACGTAGGCAGCTTATCTTGGGTCTTGTTTTGGCTTAGAAATCCTTTAATCTCCCAGGATCATTTTAATGGGTCAGCCTCTATTTTTATTCTTGGATGGCAAAGTGAATCAGAGACTCAGCCGACTCCGCTGGACCTGTGCAGGCCTGTCCCCGAGCACTAAATTCCTTGCAGCTTCCAGCAAGTTACAGACAAAACGGAGAGACTGAAATGAAAACAGCAACAGGATGGGGCCTGCTCTTAACCATGAAGCTTGGTGCATAGTAGGCATTCAGCAAATATTTGTTCAGCAGACAAACACCAAGAGATCCCCTTCATACCAAGTAGCTTTCTGCCCCTGCCTTACAACGTGTGAAATGAAAGGCAATGGTGGCTGACAGGTTGTTTCCTGAATTGGTGAGCCCGATGTTTATAATTTTCCTCAAGTGAAATATTTATGGATGTGGGTACATGCCATGGAACTTTCTAGGCATCATGTAGTCTTGAGAACCTTGTTTTTCTTTCCTTGTACTGATCGCTGCATTTACCCTCCACACTCCAAGAGGAGCCCCCAGAGGGAATGGGTGTTCTCTAGAGTCAATGGGTATGGTCTGCATTCCCTTGATGCTCATCAAAATCCATTCTGGATCTTGGAGAAATGAGATTTGGGTTTTGCTAGATGCCATCATCTGGGAGGTGGGGAGTTACCGGAATCCAGCAGGATTGTTTCGTAGGACTGCTTTTCCATGTTATGCTGTCAAAACCCTCCCCAAACTGAAGACTGGGGAGTTAGACCATTGGCAGAGGGAACAGGGACCATATGTTCCAAAGGGGCACTGAAGACTCAGAGTCTGGGGCCCTAGGCATCAGGGGCAGCGTAGTGAGCTTACAGGAGCCCCCAGTGTCCTGAGAAGAATGCTCTCGAAAGAAGAGCTGGACATAGCTATGGTCGAACACAGAAGCCCACTGGATCCCCTGGGTGGCTCAGGCAGCCCTGTGGTGTGTGCCGAGGCTGTGACTCACACACCCGCCATGGCCGCCCTTTGGGAAGGCAACGGCTCGGCCCACAGCTGAGCTGAGGGAAGCAGCTCTAATCTGTTCCTTGTTCAAGGGTGACCATGTCTGGATGAGTCAGAATTTTCCAGAGAACAATAAGATACATATATATCGTGTATGTGTGTGTGTGTGTGTGTGTGTGTAAACGTATTTGTTATAAGGAATTGACTCATATGATAATGGAGGCTGAGAAGTCCCAAGATATGCAGGTGGCAAGCTGAAAACCCAGAAGAGCTAATGTTTCCATCAGTCTGAAGCCTGAAAAGAACCCAATTTTCTAGCTCACACAGTTGGGCAGGAGGCCTTCCCTCTTAGTTAGCCTTTTTGTTCTATTCAGATCTTCAATTGGTTGAATAAGGGCCCCTCATGTTGAGAAGAGAAATCTGCTTTACTCAGTCTACTGATTCAAAAGTTAATCTTCTCCAGAATCCTCCTAGAGACAACTAAAATAGTGTTTAACCAAATATCTGGGTGCCCCATGACCTAGTCAAGTTGACACATAAAATTTAAGCACCACAATGTCCCATACCACAATTCCCATCCTTGGAGAGGTTAAGCTTGGGTCGGGGTCTGGCCCAAACCAAGGGCAGCTACTTTGTGGGCTGAGTGATGACCTATAAGAGGCTGTAGGATAAAAAAAGTCTTTATCAGGGGCCATAGCAGTTAGCAAGGATGGTCACATTCTTATTTTTGGAGACATGGATGAAATCAGTTGGTTGGTACCAGAAAGAAAAGCAAGAAGCTACCTAGACAGAAACAGACAATTGACAGGAGTGGATGCATGCTAATGGGACCACCATTGTGAAGATCCTGGAGTGCCTGGTTTCTTATGGGACAAGACAATGTAGAACCCAGAGCCGCCTTCATTCCTGAGCAACCTCCCTCGTTCATCCTCTGTGGGGCCAGTAGTTCATTAGATTCTGTCCTTCCTCTACGTTGCTTATTACCAGGTGGTTCCTTACATGAATCATAAAACCCCAGCTCCTAGGGTGACTGAATGAGCCTTCTCCTTACCATTAAATGAGATGAACCAATTTGTCTACCACACACGACAAACTAACGCCAATGACACTATTCTACTTGACTTTTCAGATTGATTGGAACCCAACATCAAGAAAAGACTCACGGGGCACCTGGGTGGCTCAGTCGTTAAGCATCTGCCTTCAGCTCAGGGTGTGATCCCAGGGTCCTGGGGTCAAGCCCCGCATTGGGCTCTCTGCTCCGGTGGGAAGACTGCTACTTTCTCTCCCACTCCCCCTCTTTGTGTTCCCTCTCTCGCTGGCTGTCTCTCTCTGTCAAATAAATAAGTAAAATCTTAAAAAAAAAAAAAAGAAAAGAAAAGACTCACACAAATGCTTTTTGATCTGTTCCCTTATTTTGTTGGCTAGGTAAGAGCTACACTGAAGCAAAAGAAGCAGGGGGGAAGAGACCTTGTCCCTGTGTGGACACAACTACTCACAGACTTCATAGGATAGGAAACTGGGGGGTCAAGGGCTGCTTTTCCAGTTGTTCTCTGCTATGTTTGCCATCAGAGGCTTTCCAGACTACTCAGCTCACTAATCTAGTCTTTGATGTTCAACACATCACTTATAAATCTTCCCTCGATGGAGGGTTGGGTTGGTGGAGGGAAGACATGAGAACAGAAAGGCTTACAATGGCAATATTACAGTCACAGTTTATGTTAGCCAGAGAAGCATGGAAAAATACACACTTATTCATTTGATAAATATTTTTTGAACACCTGCTATGTGACAGGCAGGGTCCTAGATGCTTAAAAGATGTCCATGAATAAAACAAACATGGGACACTACACTATAGCAGGGGGAACAGTCAATAAACAGGAAATATAATAAGATAATAGTATAATAAATAATAAGTAAAATACCATAAGGTAATAAATATACTAAAATAAGCCAATGTCGTGTATGTTGAAGGCGATGAGTGCACTGGAAAAAAAGGAAACGTAGAGCAGGGTAGCAGGGCATAGAACTTGCCAGTGGGAGGACAGATTGCAATTTTAAATAGGGATGGTCACGGTCCGGCCCCACTAAGAGAATGGTCTTTGTGAAGAGGCTTGCAAGAGGTGAAGGAGTTAGTCATTGGGACATCTGAGGAAGAGTGTTCAGGCAGATGGGACAGCCACTGCAAAGGGGCAAAGGCAGGAGCATCGGGCATGTTCCAGGAATAGCAAGGAGGCCTCTGTGGCAGAACCTGGAGGGAGGGGAGGAAAGTGGGAGGCCAGGGCAGGGAAGGAATGGGGCAGACCACATAGGGTGTTGGGGTGAAAGAGAAGGATCAAGGATGGCCTTGGGCCTCAATGAAAACCATAATAGGCATCTTGGTGTTTGATTAGTTTAATTAGTGGTGGCATTCCCTCTGTGGGAAGGGGAGCTGTAATCATAACCCCCCACCCCCAGAAGTTCTTCGCATGGCTCGCCTCTTTACAACACCACTCTCTTACGGAGGTACGTGTAGTGACGTGAGAGAAGGCAGCTGTTCACATGTCCTGGTCCTCACACATGTTGGGGTAGGGAAAGGGTTCAAGACCAATATTGTAAACACATGGAAATTCACTCACATCTGCTAGTGCCTGAAACGTACAAACCCTCTTCTAAGGCCATTCTTTATTTTTATCACTCATATTCCAACAAGGGATCTTGACTTGAAATACACTGGACAATGAGGTACAATTTTTGAAAGGCTCTTAAGGGGTGACCTGAAAGAAGTAACTGTGTGTGCCAGTAGAACTTTCCGCATGTTCATTTCAGGTCACAGAACCCACGTCACCTTCCCCTAGTGCGGGTGGGGCCAGACTCTGAGGAGTAGTGATTGCAGGATGGGTAAACCCCTTAGTTGCTATGGTTCTATTCCTCAGGCATTTCTGTCATCTTAAACCTCAGTTGAAACATTCTCTATGGCTTCATCTTGTGTTTCTAATATGTTATCTTGCACAGTAACTACGCTTTTAGATTAAGAATTCCCGTCTTGTGAGTATTTGCAAGCCACCATAAGAGGTTCATGATGTGCGACGAATCTTAAGTTTTTTGACCTTTCGTACATCTTCTCTGGGGAAGCCTCTGCTCAAGGATTTTGCCCCTGCTTAAAATTACTTGGGTTTTCACATTAATCTGTAGGAGTTCTACTATTTATTTCTGTACTTCTCTTTTCTCCCCAAATTTCTCAAGATACCTCATCAATGCTCTCTACACTGCCACCATAATTCCTTGTAGATAGCAGGTACTTAATAAATATTGATTGGATTATCAGCAAGTATTAGGCTTTGCCTGTTGAGTGGCATGACTTGTTGATTTTATTGAAATAATTCAGTCAAGTTTAGGTGTTTAATTTTTTGATTGACAACATCTCTGACTGCTTCATTTTTGAATTTGACATCACTTCTTTCCAGTGTGTGGACCTTTCACAAACATCCAGGATATTTATTACTAAATGTTTTAAGCCAATCTGGTATATACTCCTTGAGTTTGAAAACTATAACAAACTTTACAGTTAATTTTTATGAGACAGGAAGACCTGACATTTTCACGATAGGTGGTCCCTCTAGAAGTTAAAATATTTATGGTCTTAAAAAATAGAACATTATGTACTATCATCTTATGTTTTCTTCCCTTCTGCAGTTTATGAGACATTTCTTAACCAAGAACCAGAGCCTAGGGGGCAGAAATAAAAATATAAATACTTTCATTTGAAGATAAAAGTGGTAAGCATTGACAGAGAATATCCAAGGCCTTTAAAACCTTGTCTCCTTTCCAATTTCATCAGCTAAAACATTATAAATTTATGTTCTACTTTGAAAGAACACCTGCAGTGATGTCATCTTCATATTCTTAAATTAGATTCTAGGCAGGCTGGCCAGCTCAGGAAAGCCAGAGAAATATTTCCACTCTCGTCCATTTGAACTTTGTCCCAGATTCTGTGCTCTTGGGTATTAATTACCCCATGTTCTAGAGAAGCTCTCATCCCCAGGTTGACTCAGAGAAGCACGATCTTGAATTTTGAAAATTACAAATAGCCAGTGAATTTATTATTTTTCAGTTGATTGGTTTTAAACTCAAGACAATTCAACACATTAAACATTTTTTCTGACCTCAAAAGTAATATTGGCTTGTTGTAGATAATATAGCACGAAAGTATAGAGAACACAAAAATGGTTTGAAAAGCTATCTTACAAAAATAATTATTATTAAAGTCTCTTAGGGATGCCTGGGGGGCTCAATCGGTGAAGCATCTGCCTTCGGCTCAGGTCATGATCCCAGGGTCCTGGAATCGGGCCCCATGTTGGGCTCTCTGCTCAGTGGGGAACCTGTCCCCCCCCGTCCCCCACCTGCTGCTCCCCCTGCTTGTGCTCTTTCTCTGTCAAATAAAATCTTCTAAAAAAATTCTTTTAGGTTTACTAGCAATCTTTTTCATTTTCATTTTTTGGGCCTATATATATAAATTTGTAGCCACCAAAAAAAGAATCATACTGAATATATGCTTACAGATGCTGCATTTTGTTTATTTTGTTTTGTTTTGTTTCCAGAATGATTTTCACACATCATTATAAATTTCTGACGGCTGCATACCGTTTCATTGTGTAGTTGTGTGCCATTTGCCTATTACGTTCGCGTGGTGTCTCAGTCAAGTCTGTTGTTTACTTCATGTTGCTAATAAGAATTAAATCTTTCCTATCCAGGAGAGTATATTTTCTGTTTGGTCACGTTGGTATATGGAAATGCTATCAACTGTTGCACATTTATCATTCTTTTTTCAATCTGGCCCCTTTACTAAGG
>NW_023181425.1:723-969 GCF_002007445.2 Ailuropoda melanoleuca | reverse complement strand
TTTATTACCAATGAGAAGGGCGCTGAATCCTCGAAAATCCTGAACCTTTTCATTCATGCTCCCTTACACATTAGAGATGATGATCGTTGATATTTCCCTGCACTGTGTGGGGTCTCAGAGACCACTAATGGGCACTCTCGTCAGGCTTGCGTGATCACTTTCCCTCATGTTTCCCTATTCACGAAAGGTGATGATAGTGCTAAGACGGTCCCTGTACGGTGTTGTTTCTGACGGACGTGTTTTGGG
>NW_023181425.1:389-583 GCF_002007445.2 Ailuropoda melanoleuca | reverse complement strand
CGGTACCAAAGCACCTTGATTCCTGTTCCACCTTCCATAAGGCCGTCGTGACTTCAAGGGCTTTCCCCTCACACTTTGTTTCTTGGTTCTATCTCTGGATCCTCCCCAGGGCCCTACACCCAATGTGGAATCGGGGTCTCCAGTGAAAAGGATGCTGTTCGCTGGAGGTGTTTTCCTGGACGCTCTGCTTTATT
>NW_023181425.1:0-191 GCF_002007445.2 Ailuropoda melanoleuca | reverse complement strand
ATAGTGCTAAGACGGTCCCTGTACGGTGTTGTTTCTGACGGACGTGTTTTGGGCCTTTTCGTTCTATTGCCGCCAGCAGTTTTGACAAGATTTCCCCAAGGAGCAAGCATTTCGTTTGAGGCGGGTTTTACCGAATTGTCTTTCTCAAAAGTGCTGTGTTCGTCGTGTTTCACTCACGGTACCAAAGCACC
>NW_023181424.1:0-1114 GCF_002007445.2 Ailuropoda melanoleuca | reverse complement strand
GTGCCCCATAGTTTTTCAAATGTGGGATGAAACCTATCTGTCCATCTAGGAGTCTGCCCAGCTTGGAGTAGCAGTTCTTGTAACTGTTGGAAAGACCAGTTGTCATGGGGTAATCCTCCTTTTTTTTTCCTTTTTTTAAAAGATTTATTTATTTGACAGAGAAAGAGAGTGAGAGAGCACAAGCACGGGGAGCAGCAAGCAGAGGGGGAAGGAGAAAGCAGGCTTCCTGCTGAGCAGGGAGCCAGATGTGGGGCTCGATCCTGGGGCTCCAGGATCATGACCTGAGCCAAAGGCAGACGCTTAACCCCTCCTTTTTTTTAAACGATTTTATTATTTATTTATTTATTTGAGAGAATGCGAGCATGAGAGTGGGGGTGGTGGGAGGGCAGAGGGAGAGGGAGAGAGAGACTCTTCAGCGGGCTCCATGCCCGGTGTAGAGCCCGACATGGGGCTTGATCTCATGACCCTGAGATCATAACTTGAGCCAATGCTCTATGGATGGAGCCACCCAGGCACCCCTTGGGTTTTATTTTTAAGTAATCTCCACACCCAACATGGAGCTTGAACTTAAACCCCCGAGATCAAGAGTTGCATGCTGTACTGACTGAGCCAGACTTACAGAACCCTTAGCATGATTGCCTGGCCGGGGGGCATGGTGGGGCCACCTCTACAGGCTTTTGTCAAAATTCCCTTTGAAAATAGCTGAAATGGCATTTATGGCACTGAGGTTGCCATCCCGTTACTGGAGAGGACAGATCACTGTCGCTGTGGCTGCCATCAGATAGTTAATCCTGCACGTTCTGTGAAATGTGTGTGTCTTCTCTGCAGGGGAGGGGAGACACCTGCTCTGCAGGGGAGGGGAGACACCTGCCCTGCAGGGTTTGCCTGCTCCCCGCTTCCCATTGGGTACCCGACTGAGTTAATCCGGCTTACATGTGAGCGCGATGGTCCACCACTACAGAAGGGAGAATTTCCTAATGATGAGACGTTTGAACCTGCTGGCTGCCTGGGGCCTTTCAGGCGATAGGTTGGACATGATGGCGTCAGGTGCTGTGTCTCTGTCAGGAGTGGGTGACTGGAAAGAGCATCCTCTTGATGCTAACTTAAATGCTTT
>NW_023181423.1:0-1374 GCF_002007445.2 Ailuropoda melanoleuca | reverse complement strand
AGGATATAGTGTCATCTAATTAAAAATTTTTAACAGTTAGATCAGTGAAAAATAAGGTATGATTGTGTTTTGCTTTGAATTTCTCCCACAACTAGTGAATTTGAACATCTTTGAATATGTTTATTGGCCATTTGGGTTTCCTCTTCCATGACTTTCCTGTTTATATCCTTTGCCCATTTTTTTCTGTATTGATATTTTTAAATTAAATTCTAGGATTCTTCACAATTCTAGTTATCAATCTATTGTCAGCCACACATACTGCAATTAAATATTTTTTTTAGGAGTGCCTGGGTGACTCAGGTGGTTAGGCATCTGACTCTTGATCACACCTCGGGTCTTGATCTCAGGGTCGTGAGTTCAGGCCCCACGTTGGGCTCCACACTGGGCATAGAGCCTACTGAAAAAAACAAGAAACTTATCAGTTTTGCTTTTTTGTTCAGGCTATTGCATTTTATCTAATAAATCTTTTTCTGGAAGTCACGACAATATGCTCCTACATTTTATTTAAAAGATTTAACATTCTGTCTTCCACACGTAAGTCTTTAATTTGCCTAGAATGCTACGCTCTGTGTGGTGTGCCATAGGATTGTGATTCCTTTCGTATTAATAATCAGCAGTTGTTTCAGCTCTGTTTCCTGCCTGATCCCATTTTCCATCTTACCATTTCCTCCCTTTCTGGAATATTTATTGCATTTCTTTTCAATCCCCCTTCCACACCAAGAAGTATAATAACTTGAAAGACAAGACAGTCAAACATATGGGGTGCAAAGCTACCCAGTTCAGGGCATTCTCTAGTTTTAGCTCATGCACCCTGGTATGCTGACAAGTGGTCACTAAGGTACAGCAGTAAGAAATGAAAGAAAACTTTCCTGGAGCAATCCTCCAGTCATCATAGAGATGTAGCAGTTAGGACTTTAAGGTTTCGATATGTTAATTACACTGGAATTAAAATAAACTTTAAAAAAAGAAAATGCATTAATCAAAAAAAGAGTTTCAGGGTTCAGTCAATTAAACATTTGTTTCAGCTATTTGATCCTAGGTACTAAATCCAAAATTAATTATCCTTCCCACTGACAAAGGGGAAGAGAGTTTTCGCGGGTTTAATCTATGCTGACAGCTCCATAAAACGTCAAGATCTCTGCTATGAAAAAAACTTAGGTAAAATATTTTTGTTTATTACAATTACTGTATCCATTGCCTCTTCTCCAAGGCTACGTGGAAAAAGAAAAACTGTTGAGGTATATAGTTACTGCCTCACATGAGCTAAGACTGCCGCACACAGCTACAGGTAAACCTAGAGTGCGGCCCTTTAAGACACAAATAATTCCAAATGGATTTAAAATTAGTAAAGTGGCAAAAACACTATCAATCTTT
>NW_023181422.1:0-1721 GCF_002007445.2 Ailuropoda melanoleuca | reverse complement strand
GCGTCAGCAGGATTGGTCCCTTCTGGAGGCCGAGAGCGACAATCTGTCCCATGTCTCTTTTCCAGCTCCTGTTGGTGGCTGCCGTTCCCATGCTCTTGTAGGCACATCCCTCCAATCTCTGCCTGTGTCTGCACACGGCTTTCTCTCCCACTGTCATGTGTCCAAATGTCCAGTCTTCTGAAGCCACCCGCCATTAGGTTGGGACCCACGCTAACCCAACATGACCTCCTCAGGACCTGATGACATTTGCAAAGACTTTATTTCTAAAGAAGGTCACATTCACAGGTACAGGGGGTTATCAATTTAACTTTCCCTTCTTGGAGGGTGTGATTCCACCCACAGCAGAGACACCATCAAATGCTTTTCTCTTTACCTCTGTGAGGGACCCCAGGTACTTCTTATTGGAGAGTCGAGTCAGGCTAATGGTGGAAACCCCCACCAAGTCACTCTCCCACCAAACCCTCCGGCTGCCTCTTCAGCCACTGCTAACGCCTGAGGTCTCTTGTATGCTCCTCTCAGAGGCCCCCCAGTGCTCGTCCTTGGGTGGGGCTGGGGGTCAGGGGGTGGGAGCAGTGGGGTGTGGAAAGTGGTGTCACAAGATGGCCCCACACGCTCCCCTGTGGCAGACCTGGTGTCCCAGGCAGACCTGGTGCTGCCTGAGGAGTCTTTGCCCGGTGCTGTGGGGTCACATTAACTGGAAAGTAAATTCCAAGGTCCTGTGAGCTAAAAATCACCTCTAGTCAACATTATGCTTGAGAAGGCCCTTCTTTTGTTTGTCCTTGCATTTTGGCCACAGCGTCCATGGAGGCCACAGTCTGGCGTGGGCTCTCTTGGTGTCCCCCCAAGTGTGTGACAGGGCCACAGGACACATTTCTGCTGTGCTCAGGGAAGGAGGCTCCTGGCCAGGGAGGGCATCACAAGAGAAAACACGGAAGTCTGCCCCCCTCTTGCCTTCAGCGAACCTGGGGTTCCCAGGGCCCAAAGTACAGGCTCAGCCCACGGGCATCCCTAGCTGTGGTCTGTCCACAGGGCAAACAGTCTGGAGGCAAACCCGCAGGGACGCAGAGGACACCTCCCACTCTCTCAGCAGCCCCCTTGTCATTTTGTGTCAGCAGGCCGGCAGCCTGGTGACGAGTCTCTGTCACTCAGGTGCGTCCCCTTCACACGGAGGGCAGACGAGGGAGCTGGGCTGCTGGGACCCCACCGCAGTTCCACCTGCCCATCCAGGGGGTGATGGCTCTGACGTGGAAAGGAGAAATGTGGGGCTCCCGTGGATACATAGAGAACCCATGGGTCCCATGGATGGAGCACCTTATGGCCCAAGGAGGTTTGCTCTGAGCAACTTCCCACCTGCCCCCTCCAATCATCTTTTCTCGAGAACAGGATCCTAAGTGTTTTGCCCCGTGTAAGTGGTGTTGAAGGACCTGGCTTTGTGNTGGCTTTGTGTCGGGAGGGGGTGGGCACACACTGGTTTAAGTGGAGTAGACTAAAATGTTGTGCCTGAGTCTTGATTTATTGACTCACTTCTCCCACTCGATTTCTCACCATGGGGCTGGAACCCACATGAAAATTCTCCAAATGCTGCTCATAAAACGGGGCCATTCCCTGAATAAAGTGCCTGCTCCCTGCGACGCCTGGAGAAAATCCTTCCCTCGGGGTGTGCACAGCTGATCGTGAGCTCTGAACACACTCAGGCTCCCAGCTCATGCCTGATAAATGTA
>NW_023181421.1:931-1123 GCF_002007445.2 Ailuropoda melanoleuca | reverse complement strand
AAAGCATTTGACAAAATACAGCATCCTTTCCTGATTAAAACCCTTCAGAGTGTAGGAATAGAGTGTACATTCCTCAATCTCATAAAAGCCATATATGAAAAGCCTACTACAAATATTATTCTCAATGGGGAAAAGCTGGAAGCCTTTCCCTTAAGATCAGGAACACGACAAGGATGCCCACTCTCGCCACTA
>NW_023181421.1:693-786 GCF_002007445.2 Ailuropoda melanoleuca | reverse complement strand
TACTCTATATGGAAAACCCAAAGGAATCCACTCCCAAAATATTAGAAGTTATAGAACAATTCAGTAATGTGACAGGATACAAAATCAATGCCT
>NW_023181421.1:0-211 GCF_002007445.2 Ailuropoda melanoleuca | reverse complement strand
CATAGACCAATGGAACAGAATAGAGAACCCAGAAATGGACCCTCGGCTCTTTGGGCAACTAATCTTTGACAAAGCAAGAAAAAACATCCAGTGGAAAATAGTGTCTTCAATAAATGGTGCTGGGAAAATTGGACAGCTAGATGCAAAAGAATGAAATTTGACCACTCTCTCACACCATACACAAAAATAAACTCCAAATGGATGAAAGACC
>NW_023181420.1:659-828 GCF_002007445.2 Ailuropoda melanoleuca | reverse complement strand
TGCTCCCTGGGGAAATCCTGTCAAAACTGCTGGCGGCAATGGAACGAAAAGGCCGAAAACACGTCCGTCAGTAACAACACCATACAGGGACTGTCTTAGCACTATCATCACCCTTTGTGAACAGGGAAACATGAGGGAAAGTGGTCGCGGAAGCCTGACGAGAGTGCCA
>NW_023181420.1:439-616 GCF_002007445.2 Ailuropoda melanoleuca | reverse complement strand
CAGGGAAATATCAACGATCATCATCTCTCGTGAGTAAGGGAGCATGAATGAAAAGGTTCAGGAATTTCGAGCACTCAGGGCCATTCTCATTGGTAATAATGCAGAGCATCCAGGAAAACACCTCCAGCGAACAGCAGCCTTTTCACTGGGGACCCCGATTCCACATTGGGTGTAGGG
>NW_023181420.1:0-374 GCF_002007445.2 Ailuropoda melanoleuca | reverse complement strand
ACGGCCTTATGGAAGGTGGAACAGGAATCAAGGTGCTTTGGTACCGTGAGTGAAACACGATGAACACAGCACTGAGAAAGACAATTCGGCCAAAACCCGCTTCCAACGAAATGCTTGCTCCCTGGGGAAATCCTGTCAAAACTGCTGGCGGCAATGGAACGAAAAGGCCGAAAACACGTCCGTCAGTAACAACACCATACAGGGACTGTCTTAGCACTATCATCACCCTTCGTGAATAAGGAAACATGAGGGAAAGTGGTCGCGGAAGCCTGACGAGAGTACACCACAACGGTCTCTGAGACTCCACAAAGTCCAGGGAAATATCAACGATCATCATCTCTCGTGAGTAAGGGAGCATGAATGAAAATGTTCAG
>NW_023181419.1:718-829 GCF_002007445.2 Ailuropoda melanoleuca | reverse complement strand
AAGAAGCAGGCTCATAGCGGAGGAGCCTGATGTGGAGCTCGATCCCACAATGCTGGGATCACGCCCTGAGCCGAAGGCAGACGCTTAACCACTGTGGCACCCAGGCGCCCC
>NW_023181419.1:0-489 GCF_002007445.2 Ailuropoda melanoleuca | reverse complement strand
ACACACACACACACACACACACACACACACACAGACGCACACACTCACGATGGAGTATTACTCAGCCATCAAAAAGAATGAAATCTTGCTGTTTGCAACAACATGGATGGAACTGGAGGCTATTACGCCAAGCGAAATAAGTCAGTCAGAGAAAGACAAATACCATATGATTTTATGTAGAATTTAAGAAACAAAATGGGGTACTTGGGTGGCTCAGGTCATCATCCCAGGGTCCTGGGATTGAGTCCCGCATGAGACTCCCTGCTCAGTGGGGAGCCTGTNGCCTGTGCTCTCTCACTCTCTCTCTCTGTCAAATAAATAAATAAAATCTTAAAAAACAAAACAGATGAACATAGGAGAAGGGAAGGAAAAATAAAATAAGAGGGAAACAGAGAGAGAGGCAAACATAAGGCATTCCTAACTAGTGGGAACAAACTGAAAGTTGCTGGTGGGGAGGGGGTAAGGGGATGGGGAACTGGGTGATGGGCA
>NW_023181418.1:0-1170 GCF_002007445.2 Ailuropoda melanoleuca | reverse complement strand
CAAGTCCCAGAATCACTCAGCACAGTGTGCTTGAGTTTCTCTCCCTCTGCTCCTCCCCACTCTCGCATGCAGTTTCTCTCTCTAAAAACAAACAATCAAACAACAAAAAACAGTATATATCATTCTCTGGTGACAATGTAAAAACAAAGGAAAGAAAAAAGAAAAAGTAGCCAATCCCCACCCACATATATTTGAAAACAAACAAATACATACTTATTCTAGGAACCTAGCCAGCAGTTAAGGCCCTGCATCAAATTCCTTTCTGCTTAAAACACCTAGAGGAGAGTTCTTGTTTTCTGTCCTTACTCTTTGCGATATCTTATTCATAGNGTCCTTACTCTTTGCGATATCTTATTCATAGATTAGAATATTTTATATTTTAAAGAACCATTTCTATCAGTTCAAACTATAATTCAATGAAATTTAACAAAAATCCATTGACTGTTCAAGGAATTTAACACACCAATTCTAAACTTCACAGGAAAGGTATAGGAATCAACCAATTTGAAAAAGTAGGAAAGTAAATTTTTAAGTTGTGGGTGGGAGGAAACTGCCCTATCAGATATTAGGATCAATAATAAAAAAATACTGTGGGTCCCTGCATGGCTCAATCAGTTGGGCATCTGACTCCNTTAAAGAACCATTTCTATCAGTTCAAACTATAATTCAATGAAATTTAACAAAAATCCATTGACTGTTCAAGGAATTTAACACACCAATTCTAAACTTCACAGGAAAGGTATAGGAATCAACCAATTTGAAAAAGTAGGAAAGTAAATTTTTAAGTTGTGGGTGGGAGGAAACTGCCCTATCAGATATTAGGATCAATAATAAAAAAATACTGTGGGTCCCTGCATGGTTCAATCAGTTGGGCATCTGACTCTTGGTTTCAGCTCAGTCCATGATCTCAGGGTCCTAAGATCAAGCCTGCAACTGGCTTGATACTCAGCGGGGAGTCTGCTTGAGATTCGCGTGCTCTCCCTCTCCTTCTACACCTCTCCCCTGCCTTGCTCCGTGCTCTCTCTCTCAAAATAAATAAATAAATCTTAAAAAATAAAACAAAGTACTGTGACACTGACTCAGATCTAGGAAAAAAATAAATAATGAAGCAGCTTTCCATGTACAATCAAATCCATATGCACACTGAAACTTAGCATGTGAGAGATAATG
>NW_023181417.1:895-1114 GCF_002007445.2 Ailuropoda melanoleuca | reverse complement strand
AAAAACTAAGCAAAGACTCAAAGGCTTTGAATGCCATACTCGACGAGGTGGATCTCATAGATATATATAGAACATTACACCCCAGAACCAAAGAATACTCATTCTATTCTAACGCCCATGGAACACTCTCAAGAATAGACCATGTTCTGGGACACAAAACCGGTCTCAACCGATACCAAAAGATTGAAATTATCCCATGCATATTCTCAGACCACAACG
>NW_023181417.1:322-517 GCF_002007445.2 Ailuropoda melanoleuca | reverse complement strand
ATCAACAGGACTAGAAGCTGGTTCTTTGAGAGAATCCATAAAATTGACAGACCACTGGCAAGACTTATCCAGAAACAAAGAGAAAGGACCGAAATAATTAAAATTATGACTGAAAAGGGAGAGGTCATGACCAACAATATTGAAATTGGAAGGATTATTAGAAATTTTTATCAACAGCTATATGCCAAAAAACTA
>NW_023181417.1:0-237 GCF_002007445.2 Ailuropoda melanoleuca | reverse complement strand
AGGAAGAAATAGATTTCTTAAACAGGCCAATTAACTATGAAGAAATTGAGTCAGTGATAAACAACCTTCCAAATAATAAAACTCCAGGCCCGGATGATTTTCCTGGGGAATTCTACCAAACATTCAAAGAAGAAATAATACATATTCTCCTAACGTTATTTCAAAGAATAGAAAAAGAAGGAAAGCTACCAAACTCATTCTATGAGGCTAATATTACCTTGATCCCCAAACCAGGCA
>NW_023181416.1:0-1708 GCF_002007445.2 Ailuropoda melanoleuca | reverse complement strand
TTTGTGTAGATAATAATTAAAATAAATGTTCTAAAACTGTATAAAATCCCCTAGAAATCTGATATCTTGGTATGTTATTATTATGAGGTGTGGTAGGTCACATTTATGTATTTGAGAGAGAGAGCTCACAAGCAGGGAGGAGGGTCAGAGGGNGTCAGAGAAAGAAGGAGAAGCAGACTCCCCACTGAGCAGGGAGCCACATGGGGCTTGATCCCAGGACCCTGACATCATGACCTGAGCTGAAGGCAGACACTTAACCGACTGAGCCACATAGGGGCCCCATAGCTGACTTTTTAAAAACCTTTTTTGCTTTTCCAGATCTAAGGAAATCTCTTGAGCTAACCGACCTATAGCAACTTGATAAATCATACCATTAGAAGCAGGACTGAAACATGTATCTTTTCTTACTTGAAACCCCCAGAATTAAAAAAAAAATTCAGTGAGTGTTCTTGTATTTTTATAGCAATATATTTATTTGCCTAAGTTCAGTAAGAATCTGTTCTCCTTGTAGCAAGAATACAATTGAAAACACTGGTTATGTTAGCAAGGCTTTGACTGGAATGTCCTATTTGAGACATGCACAGACTGAGAAATGACCAAATAGCTTTAAGGAGCTAAGGTCGACTATATGCAGACAACAGAACCCCTGGGAGATGTTGGCTGATGCCCTGCTTACCAATTCTAATAGCCTTAACAGGTGAGTAAAGAAGGTCACCTCCTGGCAGGGGTAAGAACCTCAGGATATTTTGGGAAGAGAGGAATTCATCCAAATCTATAGGTAGTATAGGCAAATCTAGAAATTCCTTATAAAAAGTCCCAGTAGAGCACAATGAAAAAAACATATATGGCCAATCACTTTTCGTGCTGTGCTTATGTAAATAATTAGGCCAGGCTGTTTAAACTTATTTTGCAACAAGTGATAATTTGGCTATCTTTGGTAAAAATAGCAATGATTACAGAGAAAAAAAAGTTTCCATAACATACTTGAGTAAATATTAGATTCTATTACTGTTTATTATAAATTAGACTAGATCTTGATCTCTTCTAGTGCATGACTGTAACTCTCCAAACTACCATCTTGTTTTGTTTTGTGTTTTGTTTTGTTTTGTTTTGTTTTCCTTCCACTTTGCTGAGTTGGATGCATTTGAGAACTGAAAACTGCCCTTTTTTTCTGAAGCCCTGAAAGCTAAATGTGAACAACTTGATGTTACCTTAAGAGAAATCACCACAACAGCTCATGTATAGACAATTTTCATGCCTAGTGTTCAGTGGGCCATTCAAAGATCTCCAGAGACATTTGAACTACAAACCAGGAAAAAATCTGTCAGACTGCCACTGCCTGTTCTCCCTCTACATAAAGGTGCTTCAAGCTTCACCTCTTGGCTATCCTCAGAACTCAGAAACTGTTTTATACTTTGATCTAATCATTAACCATTGTTTTTGTTTCCATAGAAACACCTCTTGTTTAATACCTGATTTCTTGAACCATAGGCCTAACTGAAAACACATCTGTATCATCACTTCCTAAAATAAGTTTAACTGAACTGACCTATTGTCAGAACAAAGACTGGTTCAATGAGACAGAACAGTTTATCAACTCAACTAATAATGTGAAACACTTGAGGGAAGTTTCAGAGGAGGGAACTATACAGGCCAAGGGCAGACTGCCCCAAGATGGGTCACTTTGGCATAAAGATGATTTTGATTT
>NW_023181415.1:39014-54415 GCF_002007445.2 Ailuropoda melanoleuca | reverse complement strand
TTATTAGTCAACTACTGCTAGGATAATACCGCATAGCAAACAGCCCGCACGTTTTAGTGGCTTACAACAGCAACCATTTCTTTCTGCCCCCTGTCTGCAGATTGGTTTCTCTAGACACTACCCCACCTCCTCCACCAGGGGGTCTTATCTTTTCATCTTCTCAGATATTAAAAAATTCACTGTATACGAATGTCTCACAGGCACACCCAGATTTTGATGAGACCAAAAGTGTTTTCAAGGCACTGAAGCACTATGTGAGTTTAACCTTGTTAACAGTACATCCGTGGCTGTTATTTCTGAAAGGCTAAGGTAGAGATGGGGCTGGGGACACAATTCCCATTTCCCTTGATGCTATTCCTCTGTCTCTTTCACTCAGAAACCATGTTGAAACTTGATAAAGTAAGAGAACTACCATGATGGTGAGGACCTTGCATCTCCTCTGATTTATCTTTTTTTTTTTTTAATAAATCACTCACAGCCATGGCACTGTATTATTCACCACGAATCACTCGTGGTGCACTCTACCTCCGAGAACTGCTGAATTACACAGCGCTGGGCAAGAACGGTCCGTCATTGAGCTATCTGCGCAGCATACATTCGTTGAGCACCCACCACGCATCGCCAGCCACCGGGAGGCCCCCACTCTCATAGAACCACATTCCAGTCGGGGGAATGGGGGGGAGACAGGCAATAAATAAATACATGTTTTAAAGCTAATTTCAATAGGTAATAAATGCAATCCACTTAAGGGAAATAAAGCATGATAGTGGTATGGAGCGGGCAGAGGAACAGCAGGGAAGACCTCTTGGAGGAGGTTGATTGGATTTGAGCCTTGAATGGTGAGGAGTCAGCTATGCTGTCTGCAAGAATATCCCAGGCAAAGGGACCTGCAGGGGCAAAACCTGAAACAGGAGCAGTCTTGGAACAGAAAGAATTCTGCCTGGCTAGAAGAGAATCAATGTGGGGAGGTGGTCAAGGAAGAGGTGAGGTGGGAAGGGACAGCCCATGGAAGGCCTTGAAGGCCCAGAGAAGATGTTGGGAGTTTCCTCTAAGGACACTGGAAAGCCCCGGAGTGCTCCTCGGGGGAGCAGCATGATCTGATGTCTCTCTGATGGCCCCAGGGACAGCCATGCTTCCCTGACTGAATTTCTGGGCTTCCATGTACGATGAAATCCACCATACTTATCCTTCCAAGCAGCACTGGCCTTCAGCACACACAACGAGCTAAATCCTCATGTGTGACTCAAATGGTGAGAGCCCCAGGCATCGGGGCACTCGCCTGTGTGTGTCAGCCGCCTCCAGGCCATCACCAGGCCCAGCAGAGTCTCTTGGACGTTGGTTCTCCAGCAGGTGAACTCGCCTGATGCATCACCACCACTTCCCAGCTCCCAAAGAGCTGCACCCCACCTGAGATCCAGGAGGCAGTCAGGGCAAGGCTGCCAATCTCATTCACCAGAGAGGAAACTGAGGCACAGAGAAAGGAAGTTTGAGGCCAGAGTCACGGAGGCCTACATGACAATGCCAGGAATCAAACCAGACAAGGCCACAAGCCCTGTACTCTCTGACCTCTTCCTCAGCTCCTGGAGCAGGTAGAGGCAACCCCGGAAAGCTTACTACGTGCCAGGCTCTGTTCTGAGGATTCACACATATTAACTTAAAGACCCATGAGTTAGGAAATACTATTATCTCCATTTTCTAGGTGAACCTGATACATAAGGACATTAAATAATTTGCTCAAGGTCACACAGAGCTGGAAAGTAGCAGGCCCAAGATTTGAACCAGGCAGTCCTCACCACTATGCCATGCTGCCTCTGGCACTCATCTGTGGAAGGGAAGGAGGGAGTGGTGCAGGAACAGAGCGCACTCTGTGCGTGTTTGCGCAGACGACCGTGTGTAGGTGTGCACACGTGGTACGCCAGTGTGCATGTACACGGCCGGCTGCGTGTGCAGATCTGCTTCTGTCCGTGGCTTTTGCCGGCGTCTCTGTACCTGCTTTGTGCGCACGTCTGCATTCGCGAGCTTGCAGCTGGGGTGATAGGTGTGTCCTCTGCACACAGGCACTGGTGTGTGTGCTTACACGTGCCCATGCATACGGAGGGGTTTGTTAGCATAGCCCTGTGTGTGTGACAGTGCAGGGGTGTGTGACCTTGAGCATTTGCCCTTGCAGATGGAGCTGGTCTTGAAAGCCAGGACATTGGCTTCTTTAGATGCTGGTGTCTGCAGCTGTGATGGTGTGCCCAGGAGCGCACATCCCCCTGGGGGGTCCATCCTGTGCAGCCCAACAGCAATCAAGGTCCCCTATGGGAGTCACAGGCAGCCCCAGAGTCAGCCCAGCTTCTTCGCAGAGTGGAAATTTGCCACCAGCATCACCAGAAATGCAGCAGAATAGCAGTTTTGAAAGTGGATGAATTGATATGCATTTGCTCCCTAAACCCTGACTTACTCCCCCTTTGCGGTCGTGCTTTGGGAAGTTGCGTGCAGCCCCTTGGAGGATCTGCACCCAGCGCGGGGCAGCCTGCGTGTGATCCAGTGCCGAAGGACAGGTGAAGGTCACTTCCCGGGGAGCTCTGCAGAGCGTGCCACCGCCAGCAGGCTCAAGAAGTATTGGTGCCTCGATCCCTGCCTCTGCCCTGCCCCTGCCCAGCCTGCACTCACCTCTGCCAGCAGTTTCCAGGGCAAAGGGGTGGGGGTGGGGGGCTACCGCAGAGCGGGGGCCTAGGAAGAGGCAAGGCCAGGGCTGGGGTGAGGGCACTGAAGCCTCCCTCTCTGCTTCAGTGAGACTCTGCTTTCTCACTCTACCCTCAAATTGAGTGTCTCCAAGCATGAAGCCCGGGACGGTACTGTCCTCTGAACAGGCAGCTGGTTGCACCCTGTCCCCGTGGTTATTCTGCTTCAGCTTGCATAAACCCAGGGATGGGCAACTCACTGCCTCCTGAAACCACTGGTTCCCACTGAACAGCTGTTAAGAAGTGAGGGTATTCAGTATTTCCTGACCTACTGTGTGCCCAGCACACTCCAGGTCCTGGGGTACAGAAGAGAGTCAGGTAAGACCTTCACCCTCCAGGAGCTCACAGCACAGCAGGGAAGACCCACAGCAACGTCCTCTTCCTGGTCAGCAGCTGCTCAGGCCAGTGGCTCCCTCTACCCCCAGACAGTCCTGCCAACATGGGCACACCCCTCTTCCTCTAAGTAAACACTCCCCCTCTCTTTTACGGTTCCTCAAAAGTTGGGCCATAGCGCTCTGTCTCTACTTCCCCCATCACATCCTGGGCCTGCCCTACCTGCCACGGCCTCTCCATCCCTTGCTTCCCAAGAGAGAACCCTACAGGCAAGGCCTTTGCCCCCAGGCTTGGCAAGGCTATGGGGTCTAGACAGTTCTCAGGCTCCAGAGGCCAGGTGCTGACACAAGAGGGAAAAGAGGAATGTCTAGCTGCCTTCTCTGCATTAGGCAATACCCCGTGGCCAGGCTGGGCCTCTCCTACTCAGGAAATCCCTGATTACCAGCCAAAGACCAGACGTGAGGTTCTCTGACAACACTAGCAAGAAGGCCACATTTTACAACAATCACAGCACTCAGTCTCTGGCTAAAATGGTGATGGCAGGGGTGGAGAGATAAGGCAAGAGATTCATAGGAAGAAAAAGGGACCAACAGAAGTAAAACTGGAGAAAAATATGCCCAGAATAGAGAGAGATACAGAAGCAAAGAGATAATCAGAAACAGAGCCTCACAGAAACAAAGATGAGAGGTGCAGAGATAGGAACATAGGGAGACACTCCTAGAATCAGAGATCCAGTGGCCAGCCATAGAAGCAGGAAGACAGTTAGACAGGCGTGACCACGGAACACCCATGCTCCCTTATTGCTCTCCTGCTTAATTCCAAAAAAAAAAAAAAAAAGAGAGAGAGAGAGAAAGAAAAGGATTCCACTTGAGGTCACTTGCAATAAAGATCCATGTGTAAAGTAAAAATTCAAAGCCAAACTATCATGGAAGAAGGAACAACTAATGATGCCAAAGGCCTGGGTGTGGTAGACTGTGACTTGCGTGATCTACAATGAGCCACTTGGTTTTCATGCTCTTGGGTACCCACTTCCTCCTGATTCTGGGCTGGCCTGGGATGTGTTTCAATCAGTAGAATGTTGCAGAAGTAACACTGCGCCAATCCCAAGCCTAGGCGTTAAGAAGTCATGGCGGATGGCGGCTTCCGTTCTTTGTGTTCTAGGGGGAAAGCTGGCCACTATGCAGCCAGCCTCACTATCCTGAGGCCATCTTGCTGCTATGAGGATGCCTGAATTAAGCACCTGGAGAGACCACTCAGACAATGAGAACCAGGACCGCAGACATTAGGACTCAAATTGAGGTGTGCCAGCCACCCCTCCGCTGAAGCCACATGGAACAGAGATGAGCCTTCCCACCAAGCCCTGCGCAAATTGCCAGATCACAGGCACATAATAAAATGGCTGTATTGTAAGTCATCAGGTTGTGGGGTAGTGTGCTATGTAGCCAACAGTTAACTGAAATACTGGGTTGACACGGTAAATAAATCCAATGGATTCCATCAGTCCCTTTGGCTGATGGGTAATGTGGGAGACAGAGCATCTCTTTCCTCTGAAGAATCCAAATGCCACTCAGCTCCTTCATGGGAAATTTAGCCAAGGTCCACCAACAGCACCTTGGAAAAACGTGGTCACGTGCACGCTTGTCCTCAAGGGATGGTGATTGCTGTGCACTGACTGAGTGATGGTGGTGAGACAGTCAGAGGGGTTGTCGTAGCACTTACCACAGGCCAGGTCATCCCCTCAGAGAGAGGAGAGACTGACGCTCAGGGAGGGGAGCGACTGCCTGCACACTCACTGCCAGGACTCGTCGGAGCCAGGATAGGAGCCCAGACCCCACGCCATTAGGCTGTTAGTGTGCAGCTAAAACAAGCCACAGATTCAGGAACCCTGAATCCAGAGCCACCTCTGTGTCTCGAAGACAGGACCCTACATGCTCCCCAGGCCTTCTGGTCCAGGGGAAGGGGGAAGGACAGGTGGTGCTCTCACCCTCTCCTTAATTCAGACCAGACCCCCCAGGGGATGAATGTCCTGGCGAGGCTCCCCATCAGAGTCTGCCCAGTCCCAGCTCCAGCCCCAGGCCGGAACATTTGTCAGGCAGCCAGGGCCCCACACCTGCCGGCTTCATTGCCAGGCCCGCAGGAATCGCTTGACTCTGAAATTGGTTCCTGGAACACTTTTGCTCCCATTATTATACTGCCTTCCCTGACACCTCTCCCCCAGCACTTTTTTTTTTTTACACTAAACTTTCTCTGAATTCACCTGATTTTTCCCATCTCCTTTACATTCTTTATGGCAATGGAGAAATAATCACCGCTTCTCCGGCAGGGTGATGGGAGTGTGCAATATTAACTGTAAATCAGGCAGAAACTGGTGGAAGAGGAAGGGTTTGATGAGGTGCAGAGACATTATATCACTTTAAAGCACTTTTCTGGTCTCCAGTAATCCCCATGTAAATGAAAAGGAGTTGAGGACGTGCCTCTCTCTGAGGCTGCCTTCAGGAATGCAGAGAAAATGCTCCTGGAAGGAGGACGCAGGGCAGAGGAAGGTTGACTGCGGCCTGACAGGGGAGGCAGAAATGTCCCGGGCTCGGCCCCCAACCCCTCCAGACCAGGGGTGGGCGCACACCCCAGACTGGAATAATCCCGCCGGTGTTGCAGCTTCTTGGAAGATGAGGCTCCAGCTCCGAGGGGAGGGGTGGGGGTAGCGCTGTGAACCGACTGGCAGCGGGGCCGGATCGAACTGCCATATCCTGCAGCCCAGTGGACTCCTTGGCAGTGGTACTGCTCCCCAGGGGGCGTCTGAAACGTATGGGGACTTCGGGGATTTTGTCTGTGGTCCTAATGACTGGGACGCAGGACAGAACGTGATAGAGGCAAGGATGGTAAACATCCAGCCATGCATGGAATGCTCCCACGTAACTGCCCCTCCTAAAATGCCCCTAGCTCCCCCTCTATACCCTCTCCATACAAAGAAGGGATTATTCTGAAAAATGACCATCGATCAAGACCTGTCACCGGCAGGGGCCATCTCACCAGGGGAAGGTTCATGACCTCCTGGGTGCCTTTAAATTGAAGTTCGTTAGTCTAGGCTACAGACCACCGAATTCAGTCTAACTGAATTCAGCTACCTGTGTTTCCCCCAATCTGGAATGCCACAGATCGTAAAGGGAATCATTGTTGTATTTACTACTAAGAAAGAAAACGATGCTGTGACCCAGGGCTTACTCATCACACATCACTCATTTGTACTTTAGAATTACTGGAACTGCTCTTTAATACTTATTTAATCATTTTTATATATCATGGGATATTATTAAGTACAAAGAATATTTTATTTTCTTAAAGATTTTATTTATTCATTAGAGAGGGAGAGAGGGTGTAAAAGAGAGCATGTGCGTGGGGAGGCGCAGAAGGAGAGGGAGAGAGAGAGAGTCTCAAGCAGACTCCCAGCTGAGCGTGGAGCCTGACAAGGTGGGGCTCAATCTCACCACCCTGAGGTCATGACCTGAACTGAAACCAAGAGCCTAAGGCTTAACCACCTGAGCCGCCCAGGAGGCCCACAAGGACTATTTTAAATGCAATGAACTGCTGACCGTATTCCTAACCTATTCACAGTCCACACCTGCAGGCTTCAGGGTCCAACTCTGCTGGATCGTGTTTCAACTCAGAGCCACCAACACCCATGTTTCCCACACAGTGTTATCCTCTGAAACACCAAGTGTAGACAACCTGCCTTTCTTCAAAGAGCACGGCCGCAGCATCTCTGAGATTCTCTTCTGAGCTGCTGAGACTCACTTCACGTGCGTGGTGCTGGCTCTTCCTTGGTCTTCCCACAGGGGTCAACAGAAGGTTTTCAGGTAATAAGCGAGACTTACTCCCTTCCTCAAATGGCCATAGGGCATTTTGTTGTCTGACCCACGAAGGCCCTGGCTGTTGGTGCCCAGCCAGGCCTCCCGGCATCACCACAAAGAACACACGTGGTCCGTGGTGTATACATCGTCACGGGTGGAAGAGCAACAATTTCAAGGTCACAGATGGGTCCCGCGTATAGAGATGCTAAAAGAGGAAGAAGCGGATCTCATAGAATCTCATAGAATCTATGAAATACTGGAACATTAGTTGGTCCATGCGGATCCATGCCCAGAGCTAGTGTGTGTAGACACAGCCGGGAAGCTGTCTCAGAGACCCTGTCTGCTGACACGCCTGGGGCTCCTGTCTCAGGAGGGCGCGTGTAGTTGTCCCAATGCTGTAGAGGGGGCAGATGTAGCAAATAAAAATAGAGGACACCTAGTTAAATCTGAATTTCAGATAAAAAAAACCAAATAATTTTTAGTTCAAGTCCCAAATAGTTCATGAAATATTCTTATACTAAAAAAAAAAAAAAAAGTGTGAAATGTGAATTTCACTGGGCATGTCCTGTATCTTACCCGGCGATCTCGCTGTGGTGCTCCATGTACAGCTAATATGAACAGACGTGGCCAGGATACCAGGCCCAGACTTGGGTTCCTGCAGGACTGCACTGCCCTGCCTGCTCTCCCCTCTCGAGTATGAGCTCAGGGTGTGGCGGACACAGGGATGAGGCGGCCTGGTCGAAACCTCCGGATGCATTTATAACCAGCCTAGAATCAGCCTCCGTTTGGCTCATTTCCCACTCGTCCTGCACTAGCCACTGATGAGGTTGGGATAATGGGGAGGAGGTTAGGCCTGGGGCTCTGGAGGGGGGGTCAGAGCTCCATGCAAGGACAGAACTTCACAAGCCGCAGTCAGGCTCCAATAGAGAGACTCCCAACACTGAGCAGTGACTGCCTGAGGGGCTCAGACCGGGAGGTATTTTGGACAAGCAGAGAAGTGGAAAAAGGTTCCCAGGGATGGGGACGGATCTGCATAATGCAACGTGAACATAAAGGGGTCAGAGAAGACCTAGGAAAACATGCCGGAAGTCCCACGTGCCTGGACAATGAGTGCATTGGGAACTGGGTTGGCCTCTCCGTGTACCTTCCTATGTGCGTGATCTTGGACCACTAACTCAGTTCCTGAACATCGAATGGACAAGTACCCAGCCTGGGAACTCCAGGGGCACCCAGCAATGAAGTTTGAAAACCACTTTCGAGGGCTTGCGGGGGAGCGAAGGACTTCAGACACGAGACGCACACGATCAGATGTTTTAACAATCATCGCGACAACCACAGCCGTCTACCAGGGATGGAAGGCTCGCTGCATATGCTAGCACTTGGCTCTTGTTAAGAATAGCGATAATAGAAGCTTCCGGGTTGGTCCCACATACTAGAGCCATGGCATTAGGTGCCAGACAGGGTGATAAGCATTTACTTGCATTACCTCATTCGGTCTTCACACACCCCTCTGAGGCTGGTTTTTATGCTCCCCACGGCGTGAAGAATGAAACTGACATCAACACAATGACCAGACCTGCCCCAAGTTGCCCAGAGGTAGTAGCAGAGCCAGGACCAGAGCCCGGATTGCTGACATCAAGGCCAGGTGGCCATCTCTCCGTGCATAACTGCAACTCCTGGAAAGCCACGGAGGTGCCCTCATGTGGCACATTCTGCTGCCTTCCCTGGGAAAAGGCAGAAGCCCAGTCTCTCCAAACACAAAGAAAGGCTAGAATCAGAATTCCAGGAGCATCCTAATTTCTGCATGTATTTTAAAGGACAAATCAGGCTACAATTAGAAAGCCCCCCACCAAAATTCCAGCCACATGCTAACAGGCTGCAGTCAACATCCACAGGGGGTTCAGGAACCGAGTCTCAGCAGGAGGGTCTCTGAACCGGGGGTCCCCAAGGGTACGCCGCCTAAGGGACTAGAGGCAGGCACCTGATTTCTCTGCCAAGTGCCTGCAATTATAGCAATTCTCTCAGGGCCACAGACTCCCAGGAAAGAGTCATCTGGCGCTCAGTTAAACTGATTAGGAATCACTTTCTGTTTCAGCCTCATCCCTGAATCTCAGCAGCGAGTAGAGCTGCTGCTCGGGCTTTCCAATCGGCGTGGATCCTGACGGCTCCGGGATCGTCCCAGACACCCTTGGCAGTCCTGGGGATTTTGTTTCTGCCCCTGCCCCTCGCCGGGCTTCCCACTCCTTTCTGTCTCACCTTGGAGAGATTCCAAAACTACAACTCAGGAGCTTCTCCTCAATCCCATTCAGAGCGTAGGGTCCCTCTGGAGCTTGGCTTAGCCTGGGCACTGCCAGCAGGCAGCCCATGGGGGCCCGTGCTTGGCCTACGGGGACGTGGGCATCCCGCTCCCTGGTCTTAATGGCGTGATAGCANCCTGACGGCTCCGGGATCGTCCCAGACACCCTTGGCAGTCCTGGGGATTTTGTTTCTGCCCCTGCCCCTCGCCGGGCTTCCCACTCCTTTCTGTCTCACCTTGGAGAGATTCCAAAACTACAACTCAGGAGCTTCTCCTCAATCCCATTCAGAGCGTAGGGTCCCTCTGGAGCTTGGCTTAGCCTGGGCACTGCCAGCAGGCAGCCCATGGGGGCCCGTGCTTGGCCTACGGGGACGTGGGCATCCCGCTCCCTGGTCTTAATGGCGTGATAGCACCATTCTCTACAGCCCCCAGCTCCCGGACACCTGCAGGGGGCTCTTCCCCAGTCCTTTCCTGGCAGTTTCTCACCTCTGCTGGTATATTAGTCAGTTCTTTGTCACACAACCACCTCAGAACCCCACTGGTTTACCACAACACTCATTTAGTTTCAAATTCATGGATCTCTAGGTCCAACCCAAGTTTGGTGGCTCTAGACTGCATTCACGTGGCCCAGGCTGGACCCAGGCTTCAGGACAGGTTCCGGCCTCCTGGGCATGTCATGTTCCAGGGCCCAGGCTGAAGGGGCAGCATGCTCTTTCCCTAGCAGATCATAAAGGCACAAGGGTCTGAGGACAAACGGGGATGGATCTTAGGGTCTCGGCTCCAAACGAGCCCACAGTCACTACTGTTCACATCCCGGTGGCCAAAGCAAGTCATCTGACGTGGTTCATCACCATCGTATACACCACCCACTATGGTGGCAAAAACTGCAAAGTCACATGATAAAGAGTATGGACGTGTAATTGTAACCCACGGATGGCGTACAAATCCGAGCAAGAGAGACACTCATTGGTGTTCTCTCTGCGGCCCTCCGCTGCCGATTTCTGCCACAGGATCACCTGCCACATCCTAGATGAGCCCCGAGGCCAGAGTCCGAGGCTGTGCATGTGCGCGCCCCTCTGGAGCTGCCACGGTAACGAGGTGTGGGCCTGTGGCTCCCTCCCGAGAGCACACATGACCCTGCTGTGACCCTGTGGTGACCCCACGACCTCCCCAGAACCACGGAAACAATAGAACAACTTGTGCATCTGGATTCCCAGGACGAGTGTCTGTTCCCCGAGTACCTTGACTTGTCCTGGAGAGCCCAGGCTTCTGGGAGGCAGACTTGGGCCCTCAACACCCGGAGCCAGCGCATCATTTAGCTTTAAAAGGCCTCATACGTCTCAGGGTCCCACGATGCCCCCAGTCCACCTCACCCCAGGGATCTGTCGGACACCGCCCAGTCTTGGTACCGAGACTCCCTACACCAGGACAGGCAGGGTACGTGCAGGGCATCTCGTCGGACCCCCTTGTATGCAGATGGGGAAACTGAGGCCCAAGAATGGAAAGCCACCCCAGACAGTGACAAGGCCCCCCGTCTCCCACCTCAGTGCTTTTCTGACACCCCAGAGAACCCGATGACCGCAAGGCCTGCCGGCCCCGAGGCCCTCCCATTATCCCACACTGACCTTGCCTCTGTCCTGTCTTGGGCTCTTCAAGAATCCAGGCAGAAGCTGTGGGCCAGCTCATCTGTTTCTGCTTGAAAGGAATGGCATTTTCCCAGGGAGGGTGAGCTGGTGATAGAACCAGAGACAGGAGCTCCTTCCAGAAAGCCAGGGTCTGGACAAGGCCGGGCTGGGCGGAAGGAGAGGCGCTGAGCAGGCTGGCCCCTCCGCTGGTGAATAAGCGCTAATTGGGTGTCAAGCACACCAGGGCCCACCAGCTCCCCTCACTTCCCCGCTAAACTCTCCGAGACCACCGCAGAGAGCCGAGGGGTGGAAGGCAGCTAATTGGTCCGGCCTGCCCGGCAATCCCTCTCTCCACATTCTGATGCCCTGTCACTCAGCTTCCTTTGTCTTCCATTTCAAGGGCTTGGGGAAAATTGCCCACATCTGCTGAGAAGTTTCCTGTAAACCTCGGGGTGGGAGGGGGGCTTATTTTATAAAGAGGCTCTAGGCAGGGACATTTTGGCACATTTCCCACAAGTGGCCCCAGTTGTCCTAACTGTGGAGAACTGTGGGGACAGCCCTCCTACACACTCCTTCACACTCCTGCTTGTCCGTATTTTTAGACGAGAGTTTCTAAGTCACCCGAAAGCTAATGAAATGTTTTTGTTGCCTTTTGCCTGGCAGCATCACTGTTCATGTGGGGGTGGGGGGGCTATTAATACTACTTCGTGGTTTCCCACACTTGAACTAGAAGAAACCCTACTTACCTTGGAGGAGGCAGGTGTGGATGGGAACACGTGTGTGGGCACACACACAGGTGTCTGGTGACCCGTGTTTTAACCACAGCGGACACACAAAATACTGAACTTCTAGGAGTAGGGAAGTAAGGCTGGAATTTCTTTAACAGGTGTGGCTGAGATGATATTTTGAGATACAGATCTCTCCAATCTGTGCTTTTGCTCCCGTGTTTTCCCCACTCACTCCCACCCCCAAGCCAGTCGTGAGCACTGTGCTCATTGCCTTGGGAGAGAGGCAGCAGGGCAAAAACCAGAAATAGCCTGCAAATCTCTCTGGCTTTTGTGTTCCACGGGGGAAGGGGACTTCTCAGGCCTAGAGAACTATCCAGAAGCAGGGGGAGAGCTGGGGTTCACTTTCCACCCAGCTCCCATCCCCACACCACCCCCCCCCGGGGGGCAGGGAGGAAAGAGACCTAAGGGAGAATGGGAGAGAACCCATTCTCATCGCTCGCCCTCTGGGAGGGTAGCTCAGGCAGACTGAACCGCGAATAGCTTTTATATCACTCTCCCCCCCCCCCAAGCAGGATGCAGAAGCAATGGAAGGCCACTAGGCCCTGTAGGAAGCCATAGAAAGAGGGTGCTGTGGGGACCAATGACTTGGGGCAAGGGGCCTATTCCCTTACTGTCCCTCCCAGTGCTTTGCCTCTCCCTAAGAGCCCAGATTTGCAACTCTTCCCTGTGAGTGGGGATTCCTAAACAAGATTGAGAGTTCAATGAAATGAGGGTTCAGAGTTGAAAAGTCAATTTAGTAACAGAAAAAAACCCATCTAAGGTAAAACGCCTTACACACATGGATGGGTAGACACAATCTGTGGCCTGAAGGTATTTACCTATGCCTTCCTTCACCCGATCTGAAATAGCCCTCCCTCTCCGTGCAGCTCCCCCTCCTCTTAACCTGCCCATTCTCCATAGCATTCATCATTACCTGACATTACATTCGGTACCTAAGTGTTTATTTAGTTACTGTCCTTACACCCGAGGGCGGGGACGTTGTGTGGATGCCTAGATGAGGGCCTAGCACGGAGGAGCCTTCAACAGGCTTAGAATGAGAGAGCAGTGTGCGTGCTCAGTGGTGACACCTACTGGCCAAGGGGATATTGCGGCCCAACTCTACTAAACCTGATCCCTGCGGACCCCAAAGGCGGAGGGAGGACCTTTCCTGGTCCTCTAAGTGATAGGACTGGGAAACTCCAGGCCAAGGAGAAATTTGTCTGGACCTAGATTTAAGAGGGAGCCTGGGGATGGGGGCAAAAGGGTGGGAGTGAAACATGAGTCTTACGAAGAAGAAAAGGGAAGATAAGGTGAGATCTCTGACTCACAGTGTAGCCAGCAAGCCTCACATTCTGCACAGCTGTCACCTTCCTTCCATGTAGTTCTCCTCTTCTCCCTCTTTTATCTCAATTCACTTCCCTCAAATTTTTATTGAATGTAAGCGCCAGGTGAGGAGGAAGGTGAGGAGAGGAGACAGCTGCAAGGGAAGTATAAAGCCCACCCCGGAGCAGCTTAAAATCAAGTTAAGGAGATAGCACACAGGAGTGTGTCTTGACCTCCAGTGTCTACAGAGTACTTAGAGGCTTGCAATGCATTCTACCATGTATTTCTTTATTGGATCTTCCTCTGACCTATCCTGGTGGGCAGGACAATCACAAGCTCTGTTTTATTAATAAGGACACTTGAACTCAATGAAGAAAGTGATTTGTCCAAAGTCCCCCACAAAGAATCTTGGCAGGGCCGAGTCCTCTCCAATTTTATTCTTTCTGATGTTTTTGCTTTGGAGTCCCAGTCATTAGGGAGTAAAAGCTCTCACTGGGGAGGTGAGGCACACAGCCAGGACACAAACAGTAGACCACAGCAGAGCACCGGAATTTGCAGGACTCGGGGGGCCCAGGGCTGGAAGAGCTGACCCCACCCTCTGGACAAGTTTTTACCACTGTTACTTTCCCATGGACGGTATCATGTCAGGCCTGGAACTTTAATAAAGTGGGAACCTTGAGGTTCTCCAGCAAGGGTCAGGAAGCCGGGTCCTCCCCATCAGGGCATCCACATTCTGGTCTTTGTAAGAGGAGACCACTGACTGCACCCCTGGTAATATTTGCCCTAATTCATTATCAAACTGCTTGCAATTATCAAACTGTGCTCCCTCAAGTTGACCTTTAGCTGGGGAACAGCTATATTTAGAGAAAACCAGCCCTTTGTAATTACCCCCACTCAGATTACTTAAAGGTCGGCTGCAGATGTAACAGTCTGATCCGTGGGAAGGGCTGTTTCCAGGATCCCTCGATAATTATTCAAACCAGACAATAATTAGCAAATGTTTTCTACAAATGAATCCATCCCTGTTGTTCAGCCCAGAAGGGAGCCCAGAAGGCTTACCAGGCCAAAGTTGCCCCCTGTAAATACAGTAACAACAATCCCCTCATGCACATCGCACATCCATCCCTTTACAGTTTACAAAGAGCTTCATATCTCCCCTGGCTTACTCCTCACACCGGCCTTAACAGGAGACACACGTTTGTACTTTACAGGTGAGAACACTGAGGCTCAGAGAGGGTAAGTGGACTTGCCCCGTCACATGGTTGAACCAAGACTTCACTCCAGATCTTTCTTGCTCTTTCCTAAGGAAATGTCTTCTTCAGCAAATATTTATTGAGTGCCTACTTTCAGCTTGGACTTTCAGCCAACACTGGCCCCTGTGTTCAAAAAATCAGGGTGGAATGGGGAGCCGTGAAATGTTAAAACACCAGGGGTAGCAGCCTCTCTAGGGAGTGTCCATAAATTCCTCACAAGAACAACTTTGGATATCAGAAGTGAAGAGTCCATCTGTCTAAGGAGATTAAGGAAGGGTTTGGGTGCAAGTCAACCAAAGACAATGGATGAAGGTTCCAGATTGGGAGGAAGGAAAAGCATTAAAATGGAGTCAACTGATATCCTCACTTAGCACACTTACAGTAACTAACGAAATAGCACGTGTCACCTGACCCCAGGGTGAAGAGGGATTGAGGACGTAGATGACATTACCTCGAGCATCACTGTCCTGGTTATAAGGATAATCCTGGAGTCCACGGCTTCCAAGAAACCCATGGAAGGACAGTTTGGGCAGGGAGGGTCTTTAAGCCCACTTTCCCTTCACGTAAAGAAGGTCCATTTATGTATGTTTTACATTTTAAGCTTCCATTTAATAAGGAGTCCATGATTTTTAAAAATATAGAAATTATTGGTTTATAGAATTAATTATAGGTACGGTGGTTAAAGATATTTATAAAGTGCTATGAGTATTGACTTCACAATTTCTTATTTAAGGTGAAAAAAAAAGAAAAAACAGTCATCAATAGTTTCTGTAAATAAACACTCCCCACTGACTGGGCAATCAGCTGATTTGAACAAAATGAAATAATGATGAAAAATAATGATGCTCAAATTGATAAGTCTCATCTATGTAGAGCTTACTCCATGTTGGGGACTCTTCTAAGTACTTGACCCGCAGTAGTTCATTTGCGTGTCCCGACAACCCCGTGATGTGGGTACCATGGGTCCTAACATCACCACCATTTTGCAGGTGAAGTAACTGAGGCACAGAGGGCTCGCGAGAGGTGACACACACGGGATGGAGCACTTACACTGAGCAACACCAGCTGCATAACGGCAGAGAAGTAGCAGCCAATGGGAAAGAGGTGGAGGACTTCTGGAAGAGTNAGCACTTACACTGAGCAACACCAGCTGCATAACGGCAGAGAAGTAGCAGCCAATGGGAAAGAGGTGGAGGACTTCTGGAAGAGTTCATGTTCCTTGTCAGCAGG
>NW_023181415.1:38508-38914 GCF_002007445.2 Ailuropoda melanoleuca | reverse complement strand
CAGGAACCAGACAGGACAGAGTCTCAAAAGCCATGGTAAGGATTTGGGACTTTCTCTTAACAACAGGGCCAAACCACTAAAGGGACTGAAGAAAAATCATAAGATCCCATTAGCATTTTAGAAAGACTTTTCTCCTTGGTACCTGGAAAACAAGACTCAGTGAGATTTGGGGGATTTTTGGGGGGGGAGTAGAATCAGGAGACTTGGTGACTGTCTTTTTTGAGGTGAAGAGGCAAGGGAGAACGTGATTCCAAGGATTTGAGCTTAGAAGGAGGGCAGAGGGCAACCTAGGACTAAGAGGGATCACAGAGAAGGAGCACTGTGGGCAGGGACCAGGAACATCCATGCAAGAATCCCTGCAACCCTCACTATTCAAGAGCAAGGAGCAGGGGCGCCTGGGTGGCTC
>NW_023181415.1:0-38449 GCF_002007445.2 Ailuropoda melanoleuca | reverse complement strand
TGGGATCGAGCCCCACATCAGGCTCCTCTGCTGGGAGCCTGCTTCTTCCTCTCCCACTCCCCCTACCTGTGTTCCCTCTCTCACTAGCTGTCTCTCTCTCTGTCAAATAAATAAATAAAATCTTAAAAAAAAAAGAAGAGTAAGGAGCAAAGGTGAACTTCTTAAGTGGCCGGAGGAGGAGAGACCATGAGAAGCAGTAGGTAGAAGGCACCCTGGCCCCTCTCAAATCCACAGCCTGTCCCTCCCGGAGAAGCTGGCTGGGAGGGGCCGGGAGTCTTCTGAGCCGCTGCCCTGACCCTAAGGGGACACAAACTTACTTCCAGCTGGCTCAGGGAAGTGGAACCAAAGGCACGAAAGTTCCCCACTGGCTGACATTTTGGGGAGCTCACAGAAGGGTGAGTTTCTCCTATCCAATCCCAGCACCAATGAGGAGCTGAAACATATTGTACCCATTAGAGAAGAAATGCAAATCAGAAAGTCAGGCATTTGTGTCCATGACAACAGGGGGAACGCATTTTGGCAAATCTGAGTTCATTAATATTCAAATAAATATTTCAGTCTATGACTCTGGCACTTTTTTGCATGAGATATTTCAGAACCATATTGAATGTTGCTCTCACGCTAAGAACTTGAGAATTAAAATGAGGGCCAATTTCAAAGTCTATCAGGCTCCAAGATTTAGGGTTGGTTTTGCCTCAAGGAATGATGAACTGGAGGGTGATTCAGCACATTTGCGTACAGACTTTCTGAACTGGAAAGGCCAGATCAACAGCATCCCGCGCAGCCCCCGTTGGGTACAAATGAGAGAACAGGCCCCGGTGAGGCTCAAGTTCACCCAGCGACTCAACCCTGAAGGTCAGGGCTCCTGATTCTCAGGCCAGTGCTGTTTCCAGCTCATCAAACCAAGTGCTGGAAGAGGAAGAGAAGCAGGGACAAGAAGGCCTTGGCTCACCATCAATTCTTTCAAGGGAAAGTCTTCACCCTAATTATAAAAGCCATCATCTACGCCCTTTGTGGCAAATCTGTGTATTACCAAAACCTCCAAGATGGCATCTCTAATAAACCCTATAATTCCCTATAAAACCGCCATGAACATATTAACATATTCCTTTTCTGGGTTTGGGGTTTTTTTTTTTGTTTTTTGGGGTTTTTTTTTTTTTTTGCTGTGCATATGTCTTTACTGAACGGCAGTCTTCATTGACATACAATTTTGCATGATAAGCTTTTCCCAAGTCATGAAAAACTTCTTATATACCAAAAAGGTTAATGGATGAGTAACATTCTATGCTATAAATAGCTGATAAATTTACTAGATCTTTTATTGAATTCATCGTTGGATATTTAGGTAGTCTCCCATTTATTTATTTTTTTTTTAAGATGTATTTATCTATTTGAGAGAGAATGCACAAGCAGAGGGAGAGGGAGAGAGAGAGAATCCCAAGCAGATGGCCTGCTGAGCATAGGGCCCAACGCCAGGCTTTGATCTCAAGATCATGACCTGAGCCAACATCAAGTGTCAGACACTTAAACGACTCAGCCACTCAGGTGCCCTGAAGTTTTTATTATTTAAATAGCACTACATTGGATATCTTTGTGCCTAAATCTTTATTTACACATCAGCCCATTTCTTTTTTTTTTTTAAGACTTTATTTATTTGGGAGAGAGAGAGAGTGTGTGAGCAGGGGGTAGGGACAAAGGGGGAGGGAGAAGCTGACTCCCTGCTGAGCAGGGAGCCCGATGCAGGGCTCAATCCCAGGACCCCGAGACCATGACCTGAGCTATAGGCAGACGCCCAACCCACTGAGCCACCCAGGTGCCCCAGCCTATTTCTTTAGAACAGACTGCTGTACATGGAATTACTGGGCAAAAGAGTATAAGGCATGTGGAAGCCCCCTGGCATGTTATACTGTTTGCCACTGGAATGTGCGATGCTCATCTCACTGTGATCTCACCAACACATGCCACACCACTCCAGGCATCGAGCAGCACACAGCCCAAGAGGAGACATAGAAAAGATCAGATAAACAATCTGCTACCAGAATTTGGAGATATGTCTGCATTCACGATGGGAAAACGTCCTTAACCAGGTGCTGGCTCTGCTCTCTGGGAGAATCTTCCTGCATTTCATGATTTCTTGTGGCTCCTGTCTCTGTTAAATCAGCTCCTGTGAGCTGTTTTAAGGGGACTCAGCCAAATCTGTCTTGAGTTCATCTCTTTCTTGTAGTCCATTGCCAGAAGCAGAGAGTAAAATCTAACATGTTATCAGACTCTTTCCAACTGAGTCCCCCAGAGCCACAGGCCCAGTAGGCACATAGCTGGCCTTTCAATTTATCACAGGTGACAATTGTACCAAAGGTTTTGCACCTGGACATCATAGGTTTCCATTATTTCCAGCCTCCGAGATCAGTTTCCTTACTGTATGCCACTTGACCACCAAGGCAATGTCCTATATTGAAGGTTTTTGTAACAGCTGCATCCCACTTCTGGTCCCATATTATGTATCAGTTAAGGTAACGCTAGCTGCTGGAGAAAATAAACCCCCCAGATCTTAGTGGATTAATAGAATATAAGTTTTTTTAAATTCTCTTAAGATCCAGAAAGGTGGTCTTGATGTGACCGGTGGGCTGTTCTCCTCTACTAGTGACCCCACTTCCTGGGTTATTTTATGTTCAACCCTTGGCTTCTGAGGTCCCTGTGCTGGTGGGTATCGAGCTGGAAGAGCATGAAGAATCGAATGCCGGAGTTCTCCGTGGCCAGGTCTGGAGTGACGCACCTCAATTCCACTGACCCTGCGTGAGAACTTAGTCATGTGGCCACACCTAACCTCAAAGGAGAATGAAACTCCTAGTCACCTTTAAGCCAAGGAGGAAGACAAATGGCTCCTGGTGGCCTCGTAGCGGCATTCTCCATCCTGGGACCGTCCACCCGAGGTCAACCCCACACTCAACCAGTCCGTCCCGTGGACCTCACCCTAATCCTGGCCCCATAGACAGAGCCCATCTTTAAGTAAAACGCTAAAATCTTACCACAGATGTGTTTTTCATTAATTCTGACTTTTTAAATACTGGATTGAAATGCTATGTATCTCGATGGCAAGTTTTTCAGCACCCCTTACATTTTGCATCGAGGTGAATGTCCACTCATCTTACCCAAGTCCCAGCCCTGCTTGCATTACAGAACCAAGAAGGGGAACCCTGCTGGGGACTAATTTTTGCCCCAATTTGAGAGAATCACTTTCCACTTTCTTCTTTTTGAAAGGAGGACCTACCCACGAGGGCCATCCACTGTGGATCATCCCACGTGTTACGGCGGAAACAGAACTAGACTGAGTCCTAGGTCAGCCACTCCCAAGCTAGCTGTGTGATGCAACACAGTTGCTTCACCTCTCTGTGTCTGCTTGCTTATCGGTAAACTGGGGACCACGAGTCCTGGGTCATGGCGCTTCTGGGCTAGATGAGAGAGCACATGAGAAAGCCCTCAGGCCCAGGTTCACGGAGGCATGTAATAAATATTAGCAGAATCTGAACTCTTAATGTTACTGAAAAGGCCAGCCTGGTCCAGGTTGTATGTGAAATACAAAAATTTCTGTCCTTGTGGACAGGACAAGGAGTCAAATGGAATAATGTGTGCAAAGAGCCTTAAGAACGAATCCAAAGGCTTGTGCACCTACAACCACAGACAGGCAGGTTGTGGCCTCAGTGCCCTTCTCGTGTTTGCATTTTTAAATAGGCTGCTTGGTGGAAGAGCAGAGAGAAGAGGAGCCGGGGAGCCGGGGCTTGGGGAGGGTGGTGACATTGTTTCCTCTCGCGCACTGTTTCTCCTAGCAGCTCCCATCCACCTGAAACTGCACCATGCCTCTTACGGAGTATCTGCCCCGAGCTCTTGTCCAAAAGGGTCCACGGTCCTTGCCACCAAACATTGTTAGCACATTTAAACCCGAATTTTGAGCATTGATTTAAAGTGGTCCTGTGACATCATGCACAGAATATATAGAAATCTTCCATGAGCAGAATGTTTCATTTAGCCTTGTTGTCAACCGCACATCTGTCTGGAGCAGCTGCAGGGAGGGGCCAAGCACTATTCTGGGCACTGGGGGGCAGAAGCAGAGTGAGGGGCATGGTCTCTGCCCCTGAGAGGTTCACAGTCAAGGTGGGAAGGCGGGCTAGAAACACGGAATGAAATAACACCTTCGTTATTCAGAACTCTTCAGGCTGGAAGTGACAGATACTCTACTCAAACGAGCTTATGCAAGGAGGGTATGGCTTATGAGCATGTTGGAATGTCTCTCAGAACCTGCAGCATAACCAGAACCAAGGACTTCAATGTCGCCAGACCTCGCTCCATCCTTCATCACTTCCTCCATGTGGGCACCTCCTGTGGCCTGGCTCTCTCCTTCCGTGCCATGGAACACGTGGCTGGGCTGCCAATAGCTTCCAAGCCTGAGACGTGATGGCCTTAGCTGCCCCCAGAGAGAGACAGATTTGACACTCCTGAGTCTAAGACTCCTAGGGAAAGTACCCATGGCTTATTTCAGAACCCAGGCAACAACCAAGTGTATCCAGGAGATAGAATGACAGAGCACCAGTGTGCCTCCCATGGTAATCATGTGGACGGAGGAGGAGCGGTTCCTAGAAAAGGAGCGTGGGGGATCTCCCCTGTAAACCATGGAGGGTCCGGCACAATCAGAACCAAGAGAGGGGCACTAACAGGAGGTCAGAAGAAGAGGCAGAAGGTCTCAACCCTGGCGCTGTGGTAGTCAGGGCTTCCTGGAGAAGCAGCTTCACGAGGCTGTGGTGAAGGGTGATGCATCAAGGGGCCCCAAGTGAAAGAGGACCGACGCCCTCAGGGGCCAGGATGAAGGAGAAAAGGGATGAAGCCCTTGACACCCGGCCCAGCTACGTACGTGCCTGGTACTGTGCTAAGACTTGACGTGCGTGACTTTGACCAATCCCACCAAATACAAGCCTGTCAGGGAAAAATTGAGTTCCCCACTTTGCAGAGGAGGAAATGGAGAGTAGCAGAGATTAAGTAACTGGGCCCAGGTCCCACAGCCCAAAGTGGAAGAGCCGAGCTTTGAACCAGGTGCGTGGGATGCCATGACATGGCCCGGCCCCGGAGCCCCTCCCCTGACAGCATGAATAATTACCGGATAAAAAGGCGCTTCAAGAAACATCTATTCGTGGGGCACCTGGGTGGCACAGCGGTTGGGCGTCTGCCTTCGGCTCAGGGCGTGATCCTGGCGTTATGGGATCGAGCCCCACATCAGGCTCCTCCTCTAGGAGCCTGCTTCTTCCTCTCCCACTCCCCCTGCTTGTGTTCCCTCTCTCCCTGGCTGTCTCTATCTCTGTCAAATAAATAAATAAAATCTTTAAAAAAAAAAAAACAACTTGGATGAATGTTAGAGACATTACGCTGAGTGAAAGATGCCGATCACAAAAGCTCACATACTGTTTGGTTCCACTTATTGGGTGTTCCTATAAAGACCAAACTGTAATGGTGGAATACAGAGGAGTGGTTGCCAGAGATTAGGTGGGAAAGGGTGTGATGACAAAGGGATGCCCTGGGGAGTTTTTCGGGGTGACGGGACTGTTGTACATTCTGTGGTGGTGGGTACCTGAGTCTATTCCCTGTGTTAAAATTCTTAGAACTGAACACTGCAAGAGAAAACAAAAAAAATCAATTTTAACATATAATTCTTTTAATAAAGATTTTTCAATTACTTTGGTGGCTGGAATATATTTCTCTTGGACAGTGCTGGTTGAGCTTCTCCTTCAGCACACTGTGTCTGTCTGCCTTGAGTCTGAGCAGAAACTGTCATCCAGACACCCTGCTCCCCCAGGGTCTCTGTGCCTCCCACAATGGTGATCTAATTTCTCGTACCGCTGCCTATCTCTGCCACGGGTCCAAAAGCATTGGATCGCAGGAATGTAATCTTTGTGCCCAGTTCCTGGAACCGAATAGACGCTCAGTAATACTAGTCAAATGAATGAGGGAGGGGATCGACAGAGTACATGCTTGAGCTTTGAAGAACGAAGATGAAATATGACATGTTTTTAAAACTCCTCCCTTCCTCTGACTGTCCCAGGCTCCCAGCCTTGGCCCAGGACCTCTAGGAGCCAAGACCGGGGGTGGGAGTGGGCTTGACCCATCTTCAGCTTTGGGACACAAAAAGAAGGGACATCAATGCCCAAGACTAGGCCAGGGCAGCCAGAAAGCTCACCAAGGAGGCGGGAGGAGGTGAAAAGGGGATCTGGATCCTGGGGTGAGCTAGAGAGAGGAGACGGGACAGTTGTGCGGGTCCAGGAAGCAGGGAAGGAGGGGTGTCAGTCCACATCACCAGTGCACATTCCCAACTCCATGGCTTGTTATTCTTCTGAGGGTTGATATTCCAAAGTAAATGGGAGGAAGTATGATGCACGCTGTCATAGACACAAAGTGGCCATGTTTGCAGCCTGGCGCATTTTCAAAGGCAAATGAAAATTGTTATGAAAACAATTTATACCCAGCAGACATGGATGATTGCCTGTGATGACCTTTTGCCAGAGAAAATGGGTCTGATAAAGAAAAAATGTGGGCTTATTAGGACAAATTAGAAAAAGCAAATGATTGTTCTTAAATTATGGAAACTCCAAGCCGGTGAGTCTCTCTGTCCTTTTAGGACATAAAAACAATAAAACACAAAAAAGAAATTGTTTATTCAGAGAAAAAGCGTTGCAATTTGTGTGAATAGATGTAGTTTTGTTTCTTGGGCGGTTTTAGAATGGAGATTTTTTTGTAAACCAAATGAAATTTAATTGACTTATTAACTCTGCTCTATGAGTTCTCCTTCCATAAATCTAGCAACAACTAAAAGAAGAGAAAAAAAAGCATTGAGAGTGAGCAAAATTAACCTTAACTTTCTATAAATGCTATCCAAGGAATATTTTGAGCAGGGCAACATGAAAGAACTGGGGTTCAACATTGGTGTTTCCACTAAAAGAATGTGGGTGCCCGGAATGGCAGAGGAGAAGAGACCAATCCCAGTGAAGCATCGCTCAGCCATGTGTCAACATCCCCCTACCTCCCTGATTATCACCCACAGGCACATGGAGCTTTACAGTTTGCAAAGTGCTTTCATATACATCATCTCATCAAACCCTCACCGCAACTCTCCTTATTCATACAAGCCCATTTCACAAGGGAGGGAACTGAGTTTAGACAAAATCAAGTGATTTATCAGCTCACAGAAGCTACAGGCAGGATGAGAATCCAGGACTATCCCTGCTCTCTCCCAAGCAATCCCTTGCTCATTCTCCCTCTCTCTCTCTCTCTCTGTTTTATGCATCAGAACCTTTTATGCATCAGAACCACAAGCTACTGGGTTCATCGATCTCTTTACAGGGAAAAGCAGAGGGAGTGCCAGGCAAGGAAGCAGGTGGAGGAAAGAAGTCTTTTCCATACAAATCTGAGCAGGGCTCCAAAAACAGTACTCAGAGAAGAAAGAGGTAGCAGAAAGGATGACCTAATCCCCACATTGGACAGCCCCCAAATCTTGGTGTTTAGACATAGAGAGATTTATGTCCCGTTCAAGTCAGAGTTCAATGCAGGCCAGTAGGCCAAACTCTGCTCCATGTGGTCATTCAGGGACTCAACCTCCTTCCATGTATTTGCTCTGTCCTCTCCTAGGGACTCAGCATCCCCCACTGGATCACCACAAAAGCCAGAAAACAGGCAAGAAAGAGAATGTGGAAGGTCTCGTGAAGCGCCAAGCCTAGAAGGGGGATAATTACTTCTGCCCATCCTCCATTGGCCAAAATGAGTCACTGGAGGCCCTCCTCTTCCATGTGCCCTGGAAGGAGGGGAAAACACAGGTGTTGGTGAAGCATTAGAGGTCTCTGCCACAATTTTTTTAAGTATTTCTTTTAGTATGAAATATTTTCCCTGGTGCTTATGGAAGACCTTTTCTGTGAGCCCCCCGCCAGATCCTCACACCTCTGGGCGATTCCCCAAGTGCGACTACATGACTACATAGGGCCAGACGTAGGACTCTTATTTTTTCAGGCTGGAGGAAGTGGACTTTTCAGGCTTATACAGCAAAATCTCTCTATATATTTTCTTCCAACATAGCTGAGTGAAAGGGCAAACAGAAATTTGAAAGCGATGATTGCTTCCTTTGTGGGGGAGAAGGATACCCACTGAGTTGGGAACATATATGAATTCTGATTTGCAATCATTTCCACTATTTATGAGGTCACTGGACTTACTCCTGCTGAGTCCAATTTACAAAGAGCTTTCACTGCATCAGGGAAAGGAATATTAGAATCCCGTTGACTTGGTGATGGCCAGAGGACGATGGATACCAAATGCAAGGAATGTATCAATGAACTGCAAGGAAGCGGAATCCTCCACCTGAGCTCCAACATGCTACATCCAAATGGGTGGGAAGATACATCTCTCCAGGGACACTGTCAGTGCTGGGTGCACTGACATTGCGATTTGACTACATATCCCAAAAACAGACAGGGGAATTTTCCAAGTAAAAAACTTGTAAGGAAAGATCCAGAATGCCTAGGATAAGCAAAAGAGTTTGCCTTACCCCATCATCACATCCCATTCCCAGGGCAGCTATAGGATGCTGTCTGAACGTCGGTCTCTCTGGTTCTGCCCCTCTCTGGTGTTCTCCTGCCAATACCCACCAACCCCCTACCTGTCCCATAGGCACATCTATTTCCACATATTCCAATATGAACTCGTTTCTCCATCCTAGTCCAGCCCCCGTACCAGCTCCGCCACCTCCATCACCACCTCAGTAAATGGCGCCAGTGCCACCAACACGGTCACCCAAACCAATGACCTAAGAAAGAAGGATGCCCCTCTCTCCTTCACCCGGTGCTCTACTCTGTCAAGAAGCACAGCCAGTTTTACCTCCCAAACAGCACTCAGATCTACTCTCTCTCCTCCATCTGCACTGCCGATGTTTCCCTGGATTAGAGCAACTGCCTCCCAACTAGATTTTTCCAAAAGCGAAAATTGCGGCTCCACCCCCCCCACCCCACTGCCACCATAAGAAGGCAGGCCAGCAGCAACACTCCCCTGCTTAGAAGCTTCCATGGAATTCCTTCACTTGTTATTAAGCATCCTCCTCACTCCATCCCCTGAAGGCCTCTCTAGTGTGATCCCTGGTCATTCTGTCCACATCCCTCTCATCTGTGCCTTTCACCACACTTGGTGAGTTGCAGTTCTCCTAACTTTCCTCCTGACTTTGATACTTGCTCTTGTCTCTGCTTCACATGCTCCCCACCTCCCCACCCATTGTCTACGTAGCTAACACCCACCTGTCCTTCAACACCACCACCAACGGGGAAGCCTTGATAAAGACCGCAGTCTGATGCACCCACTGCCCTTCTGCGGTCTTGTCATTGCTGAGCTTCCCTTGCAAGTGCGCCAGCACTTGCAATGCTGTGGGATCCCCAGTGACCCTCTTCCCCCCCAGCTTCCCTCTCTACACCCCACCCTGCGAGCTCCTTGAAGCACGGGTGTGTCGGTGGAGCTCTCAACGTCTAGTAAAGAACAGGCGCTCAGGAAATGCTCAATTGCTGAATGAGCACCTGAGTTAGTAAATAAATCATACAGCAAGTGTAAAACCCTGTTCAGATGGATTCATCCATCAAGGGGGATAGAGAAGGAGTGGTAAGAAGCTGCGTCGGGGGCATGGACTGCTCAGATGAAAAAAAAAAAAAAACACAACCCAGAGAGTTCAGTCACCACGTGCCCGAGATGTGGCTTCTCAGAGAAATAAAACATATTCATTCACTCAGCCCCCAAAAAACAAATCTTCATGCTTCAAGTGCGTGCTTTGGAAAAAAAAGAGTCTGGAAAAACAGAAAGCAGATGTTGTCACTGATACCACAGTCAAACAGGATAAACCCAGAGGGGAAAACAAAATCCTCTGTGAAAACTTCTGTTCCAGATGCAAACACCTAGTGCCAAGGATCAGACACTCATGCAAACCAGCAGGAATAAGAGGGTGCTTCAGGGTTTTTTGTTTGTTTGCTGTTATTGTTTCGAGTGATCTCAAAGTAAGGTGGTGTAGAGACGAGCAGCCCAGCTCTGGACAGAGACCGCATGGATCCCAATCCAGTTCAGCCACTTTCCAGCTGCGAGACTGAGTCAGGCAAGTCACTTTTCCAAGCCTGTGCTCTCACTCTAAAATGGGGTGAGAACAGAACCAGCTGAAGGGTTGTCATGAAGGTCATGTGAGATCACGTATGCAAAGGCTAAGCAAAGCACCTGGCAAATAAATGTTATTTTTATTCAGGAGAATGTTCCAGAACCCTCCTGGAGAAAGGAGAGTGAGAGCATCACAGAAGCTGGTATCCTCATCTCACCTTCTCAGCTAGTCTGCCCCCATTTACTTCCATCCTCAAACTGTCTGCTCCCCTATACGTCAGCTTGTCCAAGGCTCCAGTCTGTCATGGCTCTGACACTCTCAGGCTCCCTAGTCCTGTAGCCCTAGGCAGATTCAGTGTCCCTGAAAACCAAGACTTCATTCCTGAGAGGAAGACAATACTTGGAACAGCTGGAGATCAGATGTACAGACCTGAACCAACCAGCCAGCTACAGCTGGAAGTGGGCACAGGGGGAAGGGGAAGAGAAAGGACAGGGTCACCTCTCACCACCACAAATTTTAGAAATCCCAGCTCTACCACTTACTGTTTGAGTGTGCACACATGACTTAATCTCTTTGAGTCTCTAATACCTTATTGTTGAGTAAAGATTATCCGGTATTCTTTTTTTCACATTTTAGCATTCTGAAATTGGGCTGTGCCTTACAATTGATTTAGGCATTTAATACGATAGTGTCCCCCACCCCCCAAAAAAAGCAAATAGATGGATGATATGTCTTAGAATCTAAGAATTACAGAACCAAGCCCTATCACACAAGACGGTGGTACAGATTGTGTGGGCCAATGCAAGTAAGTGCTGAACAAAGTGTCTGGTGTATAGGGAAATTTCAGCAAAGGGCCATCATATTAAAAACAGGGCACTTAAACCCTCTCCCTCTGAGCAGGAGCCTGAGTAGAAGAGACTACCTTGGAGAAGCATATGTCTGAGAAAGTCATGGCTGACATGTCCAACAGTTTCAACCAAGTAGAGAGCTGGCAGTTGGAGAATTAGCTGAGAAATCACCACGAGTTCAAGCGTGAAGTCTTATCTGAACCAGACTGGCTAAGAACAGAGGAGCGAGGCAGTGCAGTGCATAGAAGCTGGTCTACAGAGTAAGAAAACTGAGTTCCAGTCTCTTCTCTACCACTGCCTCATGGTGTGACCTTGAATAAGTGGTTTGGTTTGGTTATCTCAGAAGCAGACCCAGAGAAAGGGGTCTGAGTGCAAGCAGTTTGTTTGGAAGGTGAAGGAGAAGCTAGCAGAGGTGTGGGGGAAGTGAAACAGGGCAGGGAAGGCAAACAATAGAGGGTGCATTTTTGTGCCACTTTGTTGCAGTGGACAATGGAGTTTCACCCTGCTAAGGAAACTGGAGGTCAGAGTAGACATGCAGCTTGCTCTCCCATCCCCAGGGAGTATTTAGGTACAACTCCTGGCAGTCACTGGTTGAGGGTTGCTTTGGAATTGCCTGCTGCAGAGGTGGGGAAAGTGAGCATGCACAAATAAAGCCCTCAGGCACAGAAATGCCGGTTCTGGGAGACGTACGTGCCCCAAAATGGTAAAGGGGCAAGGACAAATAGGCAGGGTACCACCAGCATCTGCTGCTGAAGGTGTATCCCCTTTAGTCTCAGCTCCCCATCTGTGAAATGGGAATAATCAAACCTGATTTGAAATGTTGTACATTATGCTTGGATATAACCATATCTCTTCAACCTGGATAAAATCTTTTGGGTCCAATTCAGAGAAAGAAAGCACACAGTAATTTGAACGGGNTGGATAAAATCTTTTGGGTCCAATTCAGAGAAAGAAAGCACACAATAATTTGAACAGTGAAAGTTTAATATAAGAATTAGAACTATAATGGGAATACAAGGGTTTTTCAGGATCTCAAAGAGATATTAGCACCCCCGTGTTCACTGCAACACTGTTCACAATAGCAGAGACCTGGAAACAATGTTAAGTGTCCACAGACAGGAAGTGAGAGAAGAAAATGTGGCACATGCATACAACGGCATACTACCCAGCCTTTAAAAAGAAGGAAACCCTGCAACATGCGACAACACGGGTGGACCTCGAGGATACGATGCCAAGAGAAATAAGCAAGTCACAGAAACACAAATGTTGCGTGACTTTATTTAGAGGAGTTCTCTAAAATAGTCAAACTCCTAAAAATCCAAATTGGAATGGTGGTTACCAGGGAGAGAAATGAGAGTTATTAATCCACTTGCATCAAGTTTCATTTATGTAGGATGAGGAAAGTCTAGAGATCCGCTGAACGACATCGTACCTAGAGTCAACAATAATGTATTGTACACTTAAAACTTCTCCTGTTTACTGTTCTTAGCACAAGTAAGTTTTTTTTTAGCACACACACAGAGTTTATTACAGGAGAAACAAGGGGTTAAGTAAGTAAAGAAAACCCTAAAGAATATAGGAATAGCAGCCATAAGGAGCAGCCACCACGACCCCCAAGGGCTGATAGAGCCCCCAAGCCCAGACACCCTGTGCTGAGGTCCAGAACTTACTGGGGGGTGTGAGGGGGGTGGAGTCCGCGTGGGTTCCATTCAGGCACAAAGGGAATCCTCTTTCCAACTCTGCCCCACATCTTGAACCTAGATCCTCAGTGTATAACAAGAATTTTCTTAAAATGCCATTCGTGATTATTTTACCCTGAAAAATAAAAAGAGAAAAGCGAACACAGGGCATGCTCATGTTCTTCAAGAGCTGTAGTAAGAAAGCGGAAGTAACTTTATGTCCCCTGGCAAATGTTGATGCAAAAATGTATTTGTTTCTAGCATTCCTTCATTTTGATGTACGAAGACAGAAGTGGCTGGACCAATGAGCTAGTAAGCCTTCCCTTCTGCCGTCACAGCATTGGGCGTGGGCCAGCCAATAGGAAGTCAGTCTCCCCTTTAACGTAGGGGAGAGATGGACCAATGAGGAGCCAGGGCCCACCTCTGACTTCAGCACAGTAACCCTCTCTTAATGGAATGAGATCCGGACGTGGGGCCAGGGCTGCTGCGTGAGCGTCCTGCTGGTTTAGGTGACATTTCGAGACCCTCACTCAATTTGCCAGTACCGACAGGACGTCTTCTCTTTGCCTCCTATGTCCAACTCAGCTCCTACAGGGGACTGCCTCTAGCAACACTCCAGCTCCCCTCAACATCCTTGCACTTGCTTCTCTTGCTGGACAGGAATGACGAATCCAATGCGCCAGGCCTCGACATTCGTTGAACCACATCTTATCAGGGGTCCAAGTTCCCGTGGGTGATGGCAAGAAGTAGGACATCCCCTTCTTCCTGCACATGGGCCTTTTCGCCTCGCGGGCAGGTCTACCTGTACTCTATACTACCCATGACTAAGGAATGAGGCAGAGAACCCATTCTCCCTGCCAGCTGCAGCAGGGGAAAGGGGGTTCGGCTTTATGCCCCACCACGTGGGTCTGTTTCTGAGACCCAGACCCATCACTCTCTTTGGATTTCATGAAACACTCCAACACCCTTCTACTGAGCCCCCGTTTTATGTGTTAGCTCCAGTTGAGTTTATGGCACTTGCAAGCATCGGTCCTAGTCATATAGACAAAGTTAGAAACAGCAGCCTTGGGAGAGATGGACCCGTGATGAGCAGACCCTGGCTCTGACGAAAGGCAAAAGGGAGAAGGACAAAAGACAGAGTGCCAGCCACAACGTCAGACAGTGCGTTGTACTTGAGACCTGGCTGAATTTCTTGGCTTAATAAGCTCCTGAAGCTAGGTGCCAAGAAGTAATTTAGCCCTGGTCCAATCTCAGCCACCTGCGTCTCAAGGGAAGGAAGCCATCGCCTGGGAGAAGCTCCCCTGAGCTCGGAAAGGGAAATGAGAAGGGCAGGGTATCAGTCCTGTCTTTCCATTTCAGGCCCAAATAAATAGGTCTCTGCCCAAGACGGTGTTAGAGTGCTAAATCCCATCAGCCCGTTTGGGTAGGTTGGGATAGTCGGTTTCTCCAGCTGCCCTTATTTGTCTTGCTAACTCGGGAGATGTCTGCGAACATGATGTCTCCTGTGAAAACAATGTGTCATTAACTCTCTCTAACCTTCTTGCCCTAGAGGCTTGTAGCCTCCTCCTGCACTGTCCTGCTCTCCCTCTGCCCTATACCCGCCTTCCTCAGTTAAAAATGAAATCCCCAGGCTGGCGAATGCCCTCTCCACCTTTGTCTCAGATGTCACATCCCAGTGAAGCTCTCCCTGAAACTCCCCGCCTAGATGCGCCCTCCGACGTGTGTTACCAAGCTCCCTATACCTCTCCCCTCTACAGCCACTGCTATTCGTGGTTTGTATGTGGATGAGTGCCTGCCTTCCCCACTGGATTGTTAGCTCCATAAAGGCGGAGACCCTGTCTGTTTTGCTTATTACTTATTTCACGGACTTGAATATAGCAGGCATGTAATAACTAGTTGAATGTATGGAGAGTGGTCAATGTTCTGAAGTCAGACTGGCTGGGTTTGAACCCCAGATCCAGAGGAAATAATGTGGAATGGTAACAGTATCCTTAGGGGCTGTATGGGGAGGACTAATTAAAAGTGCTTACAATAGTGCCTGACACAAAATGGGTGCTCGATAGGTGTTTATTAATATTAGCATAGTTGCCATTAGTCTTTTGTGAAGAAACTGGACTTGCAAACTGGCCCTTTTGCTGATGCCTGACACATCCGATGTTTGGGTTTCAATGTGGTCACCTAATGACAGACAGACGGAAAATACCCAGTCCTGATTGGAAATATGGCTTCATAACTTAGTTTCTTGTCCCATGGGGAAAGCCTACAGAAGGCACTCCAGGACCCAGGAAGTCATAAGCACATACATGCAAACGGAGAGAAAGAGCCACAGTCAAAAGAGGGTTAAGGGTTATCCATTAAGGCTTCAGGAAAGGACATCAGCCTGAGAACTGTGGTCTACATTTTTGCTCACCTCTTACTCTGGGCAAGTCACACTTCCCACCTCTGAGCTTGTTGCTTTGTTTTTCACTATAAAATATATCACACAAAAAAGGATTTAAAACACATACATACTGTTTGAATAACGATAATAAGATGAAAATCCATGTACACACAACCCTGGTATCTTAGAAGCCCCCTATATACCCCTCCCCTGTCTCCTGTCCTCTCCTACAGATGCCACCCCTCCCCTAAGGTAACCACTATCCCAATGTCGTTTTAACCATTTCTTTGGTTTTCTCTATAATTTCATCTCTATGTATGAATCTCTAAGCAAAATATTATTTTATTTAGCTTTTTATGAATTTTCTCTAAATGGTATCATATTATAGATGTTCTTTATAATTTCCTTTTTTTCACCCAACATTGAACTGTAAGTTCACACCCTAGTTGATGCAAATAGTAATAATATGTTCACTTTTATTTCAGAGTAACAGTCCATTTTATAAGTTTAACAGAATTTCTTTATCCATTATATGATAAGTGGACATTTTGGTTAAGTCCATTATCTTTGCTATTATAGAAAATGATGTTATGAATATTTTTGTGTATGTCTTCTGGGAAACATATATGAGAGTTTCTTTAGGGTGTACTCTGGGAATGGATTTGTTGGATTGTAACATATGTATGTGTTCAACTTTGCTAGATAATTTCAAAATTTTGCCAAAGTGGTTGCACAAATTTACACCCAGCAGCAGATGAGAGTTTTGGTTACTCCTCATCCCCACAAAAACTTGGTACTGCCAGTCTTTTTAATTTTATCAATTTGATGTAATGATATCTCACTATTGTTTTAATTTGCAATTTCCTAATTATCAGTGAGGTTAAGCATCTTTTCATATGTTTATTGTCCATGCATATTTCCTCTTGCGGAAAATACCTTTTTATGTCTTTTGTCTATTAGTCTGTTACAAATGTATTGTTCTTACACAGTTGCAGCCATTCTTTATACATTCTGGATATTAATCCTTTGTTGGTTATGTGTGTTACAAATATCTTTTCCTGGGGTATGACTTGTCTTTTTACTCTTTAGTGTCTTGTGATTAATGAGTTCTTTATTTTTTTTTAAGATTTATTTATTTATTCATTTGACAGAGAGAGACAGCCAGCGAGAGAGGGAACACAAGCAGGGGGAGTGGGAGAGGAAGAAGCAGGCTCATAGCGGAGGAGCCTGATGTGGGGCTCGATCCCACAATGCCAGGATCATGCCCTGAGCCGAAGGCAGACCTTAACCACTGTGCCACCCAGGCGCCCCGAGTGAGTTCTTTAATAGTCACATTTATTAATCTTTGTCTTTACAACATGTATGTTCCATGATCTCAAGGTTATGAAGATAGTCTCCTATATTATTCTAAACATTTTCTAGTTTTTCTCTTCACTTCTAATGATTTAATCCACGTAGAATTTATCTTTGTGTAAATCATAAGGTAAGAACCAAAATCTCTTTTTTTTCAGTAAGGATTACCGATTTTCCCAGCACCTTGAACTGAATATTCCTTCTTTCCCCTCTAATCTGCAGTTCACACATACAAGTTTTCATGTATGCACGACTTGTTTCTGGGCTCTTTCTTCTGCTCCATCATGCTATTTATCTATCACTGTCTTGATTACTATAGCTTTATGATAAGTCTTGCTAATCTGGTACAGGACTATCCTCCCAGCTTATTCTTCTTTAGAAGGATTTTGGCCCTTTGCTATACTCTGTAAGTGTAAGAATTAGTCTGTCAAGTTCCCACCTCACTGTAAATCTAATTGGAAGTGCACTGAGTCAAAAGAGCAGTTTGGGAAATTTACGTGTTTATAATGTGGGGTATTTTGTCCTATAACATGATATATCTATTTATTGACTCTTAATTTAACATAATTCAAAAATTTTTTAATAATTTTCTCCATAAAAAATGTCATAGTTTTTGTCGTATTTACTCCTAGGTACATTTATATTTTTGTTGCGAATGTGAATGGCTCCTGTTATATTTTCCAGCTGACTGCTATTCATGTATAAAAATTCAACGGACTTTTGTATATTGATTTTGTATCCGGCAACCCTGCTAAAGTCTTGTTTTGATTCTAATAATTTGTCTATGGTTTCTTTTGTGTTTTCTGCATAGTCAGTAGTAGATCTGCAAATAATAACTATTTTTTTAAAGATTTTATTTTAAGCAGTCTCCACACCCAACGTGGGGCTTGAACTCACAATCTCAAGATCAAGAGTCAGATGCTGCATCAACTGAATCAGTGAGGCACCCCTGCAAATAATAACTGTGTTTCTTCTCTCCTAATCTTTTACTTTTTATTTAGTTTCTTTTACATATATGTCTTGGCATGAAACTGGCAAACGGGATAAGCATTACCATTATTCTTATTTTTATAAATAAGGAAACTAAGCCTCAGAAAAATTAAATAACTTGCCTAAAGTCTCAAAGCTAGAAATAGACAAAATCAGGATTCAAACCCCAGTCTGGCCATTCCAAAATCCATGTTCTTATTTTATGCCGTGGATTTCTTTCCCCCATCACACATTTGAGATTTGTAAAATAACTGATCTGGCACTACAGACAAGGATTTGTATTTCTTTGTTTCTTTTAGAGAAGAAAGAAAGATTATTTCGAACTGGTCAGTGTATTTGTACTATCTCCAAGCCAGAAAAAAACAAAAAACAAAACAAACAAAAAAACCAAAGAAGGGACCGAACATACATTTTGCATNAAACAAACAAAAACACCAAAGAAGGGACCGAACATACATTTTGCATGTGTCTGCTCATCCCATCCCAAGAGTAACCAGCAAGTTGAGTGTTAGTGTCCCAGTTCTGCAGCTGAGGAAACTGAGTCTCAGAGAGATTAATATAAAAAAGCAATGACAAAAAGAGGAGTTTCCATGGCAAGCAGAATAGCAAAATGTGTATCTTGCATCAAAAAACTTTTTGGAATACTCTCCAATCATAATTAGTGACTTAGTTTTACAGCCCCAAGTAAATACAAAAGGATGAGACCTTGGAAAGATTCTTTCGTGTGTTCCCTGCAGGTCTGTGGAAACAAAGAACCCCTCCATAGAGTTCTTCATGGGGGCTGGGAAGGAAAAGAACTAGGAAGTCATCTGTTCTCTTTCATTCATTCACTCATTCATTTAACAAATACAGTGTTTATTAAGGGCCATCTATCTGAGTCCTGGGGCTATGGTTGAGAATACAGGTGGGAACAAGCCAGACACCATTCCTGCCCTCATGAAGCTTTCAATCCAACAAGAGAGCCCAGCATTAAACCAGTAATTACTGGTCTGCAGCCACAGTACCCAACCCCAGGGCCCACCACCCGGCAAACAGAAATCCCTTGTGAAGCTGGAGCAGACAGTGCTGTGCTCCTGAGTGTCCTCGGGTCCCCATGTGCGGCGAGCCCCCCTCTCTCCTCCTTGGTTTCCTGCAGCCCCGATGTCACTGGGAGCCTGTCCATCAGAGTGCCAATCGCAGGGGAAATTGAATCCAGAGGCTCTTTCTATCGTGTTTGCTCACTTTTTTCTTAGCATGATCTTTGGTTTCATTATATTTAGGTATTTCTTTTATTTATCCATGCACTAGGAAAAAAAAAAAAGGAAGGTGCCTCTTTAAACCAAGCGTGAAATGTATTAGGAACCTAAAGTTGAGAATAATGGGCTTTTTTTCCCCCCTCCTGGAAAGCTAGCCTACAGGAGGGAAAAAGAAAAATCCATTCAAATAATTTCGTTTAGTCCTAAGTATAAAATAACTGAAGTCAAGGTGTCTCTGCTGTTATTATTTTTTCTGATGTCTTTGACACCTGCGTGTGGAGTTCTCCAGCGCTCACAGCTTCCAGAGCTGCGAGCTCCCACTTGGTATATTCGTAATACTCCTTAATATTTTCATTTTGATGTAATTTGTGGCCCCAGCTTTTTAAATATCCGCTCTGTAATAATGTTTAATTTCAGGGGTCACTCTGCCAAGGAGTATATCAAAGCTTATAAAACTCATTTCCAAAGCTCAAATACCAAGCTGTGATCAGGTTAGGAGGGCAGCATCTGTGAATATTTCATCTTTTATCATGCTGATAATAAGGAGATGACAGAGGCACATTATTACAATGAGAGAATTGCTCATTTCAGGCCTGGTGCTGGAAGCTGGGGTCTGCAGTGTGTATTACTCAATAAGAGCAATTCTGATATGAAAACCAAGTTTACTGAGGCACCACTGTGTCTTATTTGATTGGAATGAATAATATATGGAGCCGCCGTTCGGGTGGCTGCCAGCCAGGGGAGGAGAGTCTCGCATGGAGAGGTGCTCTTGGGGATAGACGGCGAAATAATTTATCAAAGGATATGTTTTATGGCCTGAAAATAAAGTTAAGATAACCACTGTTTATTAGAATCATTATTTTGGAAATCTGTATTCTGGAAATGTTAAACATGTGCCGGCTTACGCAGGAGAAGAATCTTGGTCCCTTCGACTGGTAGAGATGCCTCGTAATTATCTATTTGCACATAGGAGCTGAGTGAATTTGACACCCGGGCTGATTCCTGCCACATTCTCCATTGGCGACTTTCATTATTGCTTTGCGTCAAGCCAACTTCATCAAGCGGGAACCTTAAAACTCTGGTTTTTCTGGTAGTGAGATGATGAAACGCCATCAAGAGGGAGTGCACCTTTTGCCACCTGGAGAAAATCAAGTGTGAACCACCTCTAATTATTGCCCCCCACCCTGCAGCTGCCTCTGCACCCACACCTATCCTCTCCGCCTGCTCTATCATAGTGGAAGAGGGCTGCCTCCTTGGTCAAGGACTAATCTTCTCAGTGTCGTGGATCTTGTCCCTTCCCACCTGTTCTGACCCCTGTGAGGTGCCACGCTCCCCACCTCCAGTGTCCTTCATGTCCCTCCCTTGCAGCTGGCTCCTTCCCTTCAGCCTCAGATATGCTCACATCTCTCCCATCCTAAAATAAAAGTATGCGATCTTGACCTTCCGTCTCCCTCCAGCTATCCACTGTAGGTCTCGTCTTACCTTTTCACCCAAGAGTCTCATAAGAATTGAATACACTTAGTGCCCCACCAACTCATACGGCATTTACCCCTCACTTCATTTCATTTTGACTTCCAAACCCATCATTCCACTGAGACTACTCCCACCAAGGTCACGGATGCCCTGCTAAGACCGGATCCACCAGCACTTTTCATTCTTTTTTTTTTTTTTTAAAGATTTTATCCATTTATGCTACAGAGACAGAGAGAGAGACAGCCAGCGAGAGAGGGAACACAATCAGGGGGAGTGGGAGAGGAAGAAGCAGGCTCATAACGGAGGAGCCTGATGTGGGGCTCGATCCCATAATGCCCGGATCACGCCCTGAGCCGAAGGCAGACGCCCAACCGCCGTGCCACCCAGGCGCCCCTCACCAGCACTTTTCATTCTGTACCTAGCTCGACCTCTCAACTGCATTTATTATCATGTATTATTTCTTATTGTCCCATTATTTCATGACACCACTTCCGGCTTCTCCTCCCTCCTAATCCCTGTTCTTCCTCTGATTCTTTTCCTGGCAACTCTTCCTGCCCTCCCTGAGGATGTTGGTGTTCTGAAGAACTATGCCTTTGCCCTCTGCTCGCTCTGCTCTCTCAGCTGGGAAGCCGCATTCATGGCTGTCCCTGTAACTACCACACAGTGACTGCTGACTCACAACTTAGGATCAGCAGTAATTGGCTTATAATCCAACCTCTTTCTTGGAGCTCCAGACCCATATATCCAACTGGGTGCCCCACTGGCACTCCAAACACAACAGATGGAAAATTTAAAGACCAACACAAACTTACACACACACCCCGTGCCTCCTCCTTCTCCTCCTTCTGATAGTCCTATCTCCAATGAAAAGAGAACCTTAAAGGCAATCACTCCAGCCAAAATACAGGCCAGCATCCACAACACCTCCACTTACAATCAGTCAAGTCCTATCAATTCTGTTAATTTCTAGAAAATAAATAGATCTATTATAATTTCTGATTATGAAAAGAACACCCATTTATTGAAAAATTTTTTTCATACTATACAGAAACAAAGAAGGTAAAAACCACCTAACAACCTCTACCTACAGGTAGTCATTACTAACATTCGATATACACACATCTAGCCTTTTGTTTCTGATTTGGACCTTAGCCAGGCAACATTTATTGAATGCCTCCTATGTGCCAATCATTGCATTGAGCATATATACACTTCTTTTTTTTAATACAAAAAAATAGGATCTTAATATACACGTGCCATCTTTAATTTAACAAGGGGCATCATTCCATTTCAATAAATATAAATCCACATAATTCATTTAAATAGTTACATAGTATTCCACTGAATGGCTATAGCATAATTTACTTACTTAATCAAGTCCCTGCTGATGGAATTAAGGTTGTGCCCAAAATTTTATGTTAACAATGACTTGCAATAAATATCCTTATATATAAATCTGTTTTCACTTATTTGATTAATGGGTTTGGAATAAATTGCTGGACATGGAATTGTAGAATTCAAGGGTAAGCACATTTTTAAGATTTTTTTGATCAATATTAGTGCATGTCCTCCAATGATATAACAATTTTCTTTCCCACCACTAATACAAAAGTTTCCTTATACCCTGTTCGACACTAAAAATTATCAATCTGTTTACCTCTGCCAATCTGACAAAAACATTTGCATAATATTGCATATGTTATTGCATAAATTTGCAGTAACATTGCTTAATTTGGATTTATTTTATTACTGTTGAGATTGAGCATCTTTCCATACTTTTGTTGGTGTTGACATTTTTTTAAAAGATTTTATTTATTTATTTGACAGAGAGACAGACAGCCAGCGAGAGAGGGAACACAAGCAGGGGGAGTGGGAGAGGAAGAAGCAGGCTCATAGCAGAGGAGCCTGATGTGGGGCTCGATCCCATAACGCCGGGATCACGCCCTGAGCTGAAGGCAGACGCTTAACCGCTGTGCCACCCAGGTGCCCCGGTATTGACATTTCTTTTGCAAATTGCTTGTTTGTGCCTTTTGCCCATTTATTTATGAGGCTGCTATAATTTTTACCTTTGATGTATATGGACTCTATATATTAGAAACAACAATCATTTATCATATATGTTGGATACATTTTTAACCAACTGGTAATTAGCCTATTTGTGTTTATAATATCTTTAGAACAGCAATTTGCAATTTCATGTAGCCTAATCTAACACCCTTTTTATGGTTTCTGTTTTTGGAGTCATGCTTAGTAAGGACCTACACAGCACTAAATTATAAAAGATATAAAGATGTTTTCCCATGTTTCCTTTTAGTTATCCTTAAGCTTTAATTTTTACTTTTTAATATTTTTTGTTCTAAAATTTCCCCTGGTGTAATATTTATTAATTTTAAATTAAGGAAAATACTTCAGTCAGTACAAATGGGGGATTCTACAGCAAAAACTCATGACCAAAAAAGAAATTCAGCCAACTAAAAATAGAAATTCCTCAACTTGATAAAGGGCATTTATGAGAAAAGCACAAAAGAACTATAAAATATTACTGGGGGAAATTAAACAAGCTCTAAATAACTTGAGAGACATAGAATCTTGAGAGATTCTACATAGCGAAGTTGTCCCCCAACATGCTCCCCAAATTGATCTATAAATTCAACACAATCCCAGTCAAAATCCTAGTGAGATTTTCTTGTATAAATTGACAAACTGATTCTAAAACTAAGTGGAAATACAAAGGATCCGGAATAGCTCAAGCAAAATAGGAAAAAAAGAATAAAGTTGGGGGATTTACACTATCTGACTGTAAGATTTACACTATAAAGCTACAGTTATCAAGATAGAATGATACTGGTATACAGGTAAGCATACAGATCAAGTGAACAGACTAGAGAATCCAGAAATTGGCCAATATATGGCCAATTGATTTTCAACAACATAGGCACCAATAACTCAATGGGAAAAGGATAGTGTTTTAAACAAATGGTGTCAGAACAGCTAGATGGTCAAATAAAAGAAAAGGAAATTCAACCTCTACCTGATACCATGCACAAATGTTATTTCAAAATGGATCAGAAACATAAACATAAAACCTAAAACTATAAAATTTCTGGAAGAAATCATAGGAGAAAATCGTTGCAGTTTGGGGTTAGACAATGATATCTGAGATGGGAAAAACAAAACATTAGTTGTAAAAGGGAAAAAAGATAAGTTATACTCTTTCAAAATAAAACACTTGTGCCTTTAAAAGACATTATCAAGAAAAGGCAAGCCACAGACTGGGAGAAAATATTTGTATCATACTTGTTTGTCAAGGAGCTTATATCCAGAATACTTAAAAAACTCTTATGGATCAATAATAAAAAGACAAACTACTTCATTTTTTAATGGGCACAATTTTAATAGATTCTTCACAAAAAGACATAGAAAGGGCCCATAAATTCATGAAAAGATATTCAACATCATTAGTCATCAGAGAAGTGTAAATTGAAATCACAATGAGAGACCACTTCACACCCACTGGAATGGCTAAAATTTGAAAGCCAGACAATTCCAAGATCAGATGATGAGGGTGGGAAGCAACTAGAGTATTCATACATGGCTGATGAGAATATACAATGGTTTAGCCCCCTTGGAAAACAGTTTGGTGGTTTCCTACAAAGCGAGCTGTACATGTATGCAGCCCAGCAATCCCACCCACACATATTTACCCAAGAGAAATTATACATAACATATGTAATACGTATATAATTTAGGTATATAAAGTATACATTATGCATCTATTTATACATAAATGTTCATAACGTTTGTATTCATAGTAACATTTGTATTCATCATAGCCCCAAACTAGAAACAACTGAAATGTCCATCAACAGGTAAATGTATAAACAAATTATGCTGTATCCAGACAGTGGAATACTATTCAGAAAAAGGAAGGAAGGAAGGAAGGAAGGAAGGAAGGAAGGAAGGAAGGAAGGACGGACTAATACACCCAACAACATGAATGAATCACAAAGTACTTATGTTGAGTAAAAGAAGCCAGATAAAAAGGGGTATATATTGTAGGATTTATGAGACTCTGATTATCCACATACTAGAACAGGCAAAACTAATCAGCAGTGCTAGAAATCAGAACAGTGGTTGCCCAGCAGCAGGAAACTTTCTGGGAGATGGAAATGTTCTACATCTTAATTGGGTGGTAGTTACGTAGATATCTACTTTTATCAAAAGTGATCAACCTGTATGCTTAAAATGTGTATTTTCTTATATGTAAATTACATTTCAATAAAGTTAACTTTAAAAAAAACACACACATTGGAACAGGATTTGGACAGCTTCCCAAGGCCAGTACCTTTTCCTTATGCTTCTAGTTCTTTTCTGGATTTTCCCCCCACATCGTTTAGTAAGAAGCTTTGGGTGATACATAGCAGATGATGTTAATGAAGGTTCTTTTGGTTTTAAGTAACAGAACTCCAATCCAAACCAGCTTCAAAACAAAAGTTGGGCTGACCAGACTATCTTGGGTAGAACTAGCAATGTCACTGCTCTGCGGGACTCTAGTGCATTCCATCCCAAGAGCACTAAAGCCCTGGGCCTTCTGGTGCCCCTGTAAGGACGGTGGTCATTGGTAAGGAAGGGGGTGCATAGCTGCAAGCAGGACACCTGGTAACAAAGCTTGCCTGGTAGTACATCTATTCAATCTATTCCTTACATTTATCCTTTTCAGACGATGGTATCCATGAAAGAAATGGAGAAGAACCGGAAGTGCTCCCCCTAATGATGAGGGTCCTAACACTGCTCCATCCCATAGGGGGAAAGCAGGGAGAAGAACCATGATTCTTCTTTGCCCATTAGAGTTCCCAGAGGAGATAATGTATTGTTTTGTCGCCTAAACTCATCTAGGGAGATATTGCAACGTCCAAGATAATATGTCCTTCAAAGCCCATGGGTTGTTGGTTCGACCAGGTTTTCGTTCTTTCAAGTGTAGGCACCCCAGGGGGCCCGTATGTCTGAATCCATGTGAGAAGGAATCAGGGTCCACCTCTTGGCATTCATACGGACACCCAAATACTAAGGTACTACGTGTGCTCAACACAGGCCAAGCCCTTGGTAGAACTAGGAGGAAAGACAGGAAGGAAGAAAAGAAGGGACGGGGGGAGGGAAAGGATGGAGAGAGGGAGGGAGGGAGGGAAACAGCTCACTCTTGAAGTCACAGAGTTATTCTCCAGACAAACTGAACGACTCACTGGTATTGCACACCTCCCGCTCCACCTCTGTGCCACATTCTCTGTGCCTTGGAGAACCCACTTCTGTTCCCTCCACCTCTCCCACTATCTCTACTTGTCCCAGTATCACCCATCCTTCAAGGCACAGCCATGGGGCACAGGCTGAGGCCACCCCGCATCGCACTCTCCAGGAGCTCCCACCCATGCACTTGGCCACTCCATTAGAAGACCAGGCTAGCCTTATTAGCAAGTCTATAGCCTCAGAAGCAGAAAAAGCACTGCTCATCCCATTTATTGGGCATATTATTCTCATCAGCGGCTTTTAGAGGATTTTGCTAATGGCTTAGGGACTGTATGCACCATCACAATTAAGACATTGCTAATAAATTAAGTTTTATGGACATAAATCAGCAGGTATGCTTATTCAGCTGTTACACCTCACTTAGGAGTGGGCTTCACACCTTAAGAGAAAGCATATTTCTATTCAGGAGTTGTAATGGCCTTGTTAATGGAATATTAATTACCTCACTTGTTGGACAGCAAGATGTCTGCAACTGCTCTCTTGCCACAAGTGTTCTTGGAGAAACACACTTTTCCAACTTTGTGTCACTGTGGCTGATGGATCTCAGCTAAGCCCACTCCATCGTCCTCAGCAGAAGGACAGAATGAGGTTCACCCTCCCGCGATGAGCCAGGCAAACAACAGCTTCAGTGGTCACAGAGAGAGTGTACAACCTACCTTCCCCCCCAGAGATGCTGTGAGGCATAAGGATAGCTGGGCTGAGATGCTGGAGGCCTGGCTTCTTACCTCCCACCTTAGTCAGTTCATGCTGTCAACAGGGCCACTCAAGCAAATGTTTACTTCTCACAGTTCTGGAACCTGGGAAGTCCAAGATCAAGGTGCTGGAAGATTTGGGTTTGGTGTGAGCCCACCTTCTCATGGTGTGCGCATGGGGTCTACACCTTAGCATGTGCTCACGGAGGGAACGAGAGCTCATGTCCCTTCTTCTCCGTCTAAGGACTTTAATCCCATCATGAAGGCAACAGCCTCAGGACCTCATCTAAACCTGATCACCCACCATCCTCCCAATACCATCACATTAGGGGTTAGGATTTCCCCACATGAATTCTGGAGGGACATAAATACTCAGCCCATAACACCGCCACTCCAAAAATAACCAGCAGTGTGACCTTAGGCATGCCACTCACACCTTCTGGCCTCAGCTTCCCACTTAACTCATGAGTATAAGAAAGTGACTACGGATAAAACTAAGCAGAAAGCCCAACCTTTAGAAAGATACCAATATTGGACCATTTTGTGATTATCTTGACAAGACCGTGGGAGAAACACCAAGGATGGGAACGGATTTTGCCTGGAAGAAGGTGAATATTCTCATTGTCAATCATTAATCTGGAAGAAAGAAACAATCCAGCATTGTTGGTGGAGAGAGGGGAACTCCTTTCTCTTGGCCAATGCACGAGCATGTCTTTGGCTCCAAACTCTGTAGAATGGAAGGACTGGAGAAGAGTGGGTTGCCCCAACCACACGAGGTGGGCCAGTGAAAGCAGTGCATCAAGCCTCCACATTTTATCCCCAGCGCCAGGGACCACAGCAGCCCAAACACCAGCCTTGCAGGAGGGTTTCTCTGTTCAGTTAGCTTCACAGGCGACAGGTGCATAGCCCTACCGCCAATAGTGCAGGCATGGGAGTGACCCTTTAGACCCAAGAGAGCAGGGGCAGGCCATGAGAATACCGTGAAGAGGGGTATTCTCCAGCAAGAAGAGAAGTGAACTTCTCTTGCAGAGAAGGGGTAGAGAATGGGAACATGCAATGAGAACCCCAGAAGGTGGGGTCAGGTTAGTTCTGAAAACCCACCCAGCAAAGGAAGAGCTCAGTCAGGACCTAGCACGTGCTACCCTGCCTCAAATCCCTGTGCGATGTTAGGCAAGTCCCCACCCGCTCTGGCCCTAGTTTCTTTCTCTTCACCTGATGATCTCTAGGTCAAACAGCCTCTTCCTCTGAGAAATACCAGCGAAAATGACTTCAGAACACACATCACCTTTCTTTTCTTCATCTAGGAGAAAATTCTCAGACCCAGCCACCTGCTGGAAGAATTTCTTTCTTTGCATCCATTTAACATATCAATTCTCACATTTTCTGCTTGAACTTCAGAGCAAAGGACTTGGAAAGCTGAGCCTTTGCCTTTTTAATGCAGAGTTTTGCATATTCTCCTGGACTCTTCAGGGTCCTCTTTGCCCTTGAGTTGCCCACCACGGAGCAGCCCTCTGCCCTGGCTGAGGCTCAGGCCCATTCCCTCCACAGCTAATTGGGGCAACTGACCTTCCCATACACCCCCGCCTCCTGCAGCAAGAGAATAAAAGTCCAGCCCAAAGTGGGATGCCGAGAAGGGGCAGAGAATGGGAATATGCAATGAGAGCCCCAGAACGTGGGGTCAGGTGCAAGGTGGTTGTGGTTGGGGGAAGCCATGGTTGCAAGACTGAAAAAATAAAACAAAAATCACTGATGTCCTCCACTGAGCTGCTGGGCTGCAGGAGGCCATGAAGCCATGTCTGGGCTGAGGGGCACTCTCACACAAGCTGTTGCATATAACAACATCAACAGCATCCAAGGGCCTCTAGGCACCTCCTAGAAGTAGAAAAGGGAGGGAAGGGCAGTCTATGACAAGGTGCCCTTACTACCCTGTAGCACATTGTCCTTTTCTCACTCCACAATGGAACTGCGGCCCCAGAGAGAGAAGTCTAGTGCTTACCTTCAGAGGTGCCTTGGTCAGCTACTGCTGCATAACAAAGAATCTCGGTCTCTTACCACAATAAGCAATCATTTAGCTCAGGCATCTACAGGTCAGCTAGGGCTCAGCTAGGCAGCAATCAGTTGCAAATTAGGTCTGAGTCTGCTCTTCATTTCCCTCACCATCTTGGACCAGTAGGCTAGCTGGGACATGTTCTTCTCATGACAATGACAGAGGCACGAGACAGCAAGTCATCTGATGACTCTTGAGGGCTGGCCCAAGCTGGCACCGATGGCTTCTGTCCTTTTCCATTGGACAAATCAAGTCATATGGCCAAGCCTAAAGTTAAGGGAAATACACTTCATCTCATGGAAAGATCTGCTAAGACATATGGCAAAGGGCTTCAAGATCAGAGAAAGGTAAAGAATTGGGACCAATAATGCAATCTTCAAAAGGAATGAGTCCCGCAATGCTTCATAGTTGATGAGACATTTTTCATACTCTCCTTAATCTATTCTTCACAACAACCCTAAAAAACAGTGATTTTAGTTCCATTTTACAGGTGAAGAAATTGAAACTCAGAAAGAAGGGACACACCTGAAATCACACAATCATTAAGCATAAGTGTGTACACCAATCTCTTCATTCAATTTTGAGTCCAAGGTATTGCCATAACTCCAATGCAGGCTTTCCTTATGGAGTCCCTAGAATACCTGGGAGTAGAACAGTCCCCTATTACTTATATAAGGGTCTCACATTGGTGTTGTTTTGTTCTTTCTGGATGACAAGATTTTATGGATGGCAAAAAGGACCAGGATGCTCTTAACCATAAAGTAAAGGATTTGAATGAAATCAGGGACAGCAAATATCTGGGACACATGCTGCCAACCCATTCCCACATCCTTAGCAAACATCACTAATCAATGATGGCACTCTTTCCTCATGAGTCTCAGAATCTTTCTCTACACGACATGCCACTGCTACTGAATTGGAGAGGGCATGCAAGGTGAGGAATATTCTTATTTTTTTATTTTTTTATTTTTTTTTAAAGATTTTATTTATTTATTTGACAGAGATAGAGACAGCCAGCGAGACAGGGAACACAAGCAGGGGGAGTGGGAGAGGAAGAAGCAGGCTCATAGGGGAGGAGCCTGATGTGGGGCTCGATCCCATAATGCCGGGATCACGCCCTGAGCTGAAGGCAGACGCTTAACCGCTGTGCCACCCAGGCGCCCCAAGGTGAGGAATATTTTTAAATCCTGTAAAAACCGGGGCTCCTGGTGGCTCAGTTGGTAAGGTGTCTGCCTTCAGCTCAGCTTGTGATCCCAGAGTCCTGGGATGGAGCCCCGCATCGGACTCCCTGCTCAGTGGGGAGCCTGCTTCTCCCTCTGCCTGCCACTCCCCCTGCTTGTGTGCTCTGTCTCTCTCAAATAAACAAATAAAATCTCTTTTTAAAATCCCGTATAAACAGGATTTTCTTTTCTGAGGCCCACTGAGCCCCAAAAGACTGTGATTCTGAAACCGGCAATATGGTAGCACAGCAGCATGGAAAGGCCACCTGGCTGGGCTCAGAACTGATTCTAGCCCCAACTCCACGTAGCTCACTCTGTGTAGAAAAGACAATTAAAATTAAACTTCTCTGAGCATTTGTAGCATCAGCTTTGTGACCTTGAAAACCATTTATTTCAATTCCATAAACATTAACCGGGCACCCNCAAATAAAATCTTTTTTTTAAAATCCCGTATAAACAGGATTTTCTTTTCTGAGGCCCACTGAGCCCCAAAAGACTGTGATTCTGAAACCAGCAATATGGTAGCACAGCAGCATGGAAAGGCCACCTGGCTGGACTCAGAACTGATTCTAGCCCCAACTCCACTGTAGCTCACTCCGTGTAGAAAAGACAATTAAAATTAAACTTCTCTGAGCATTTGTAGCATCAGCTTTGTGACCTTGAAAACCATTTATTTCAATTCCATAAACATTAACCGGGCACCCACTGTGTGCCAAGCATTGCCATCAAGGGACTACAGAAACAAATGTGACACATCCCTATCCTGGAAGGAAGGCAGGAGGGTGGGGAATGTTTTAATTTCTGAGGTCCATCCAATGCTAATACGCTGCCAACACAACAGTAAAAAGCACAAGACGTTGTCGTGGGACTCATAAATCCTGCAAGCCCCCCAGGCTTGAAGACCTCCTCCCAGGCAGGAGCATGGGGTTATGGAGGAGGGGATCTGATCTCAGAGTGGGGATTACATGCTCCACCGTTCTCCATGCTCCCAGAGTTGAAGGCAAGTGCTACTTCTGGGCCAAAACTCTCCAGGCTCATCTTTCAAATTTTAGGATCAAACAGACCCGGGTGTGAAACCCAGCTCTGCCACTTATTAGTCTTGTGACCTTGGACATCATCCATTCACTCACTGAGCAAATAGTTTCCATATCTGAAGAACAAGGGAAAAGAATCATCACTGCTGCACGCGGGTCTATATCTATTAAACAAGCAAACTTAGGCAAATGCCTGCAACACAGATGCCCTGAATGAATCCATATCCCTTGCCTTCCTGTCCTCCACCAGCGCCATGCCCCAGCTCAGCGCTTCTCCACCCCAGCTGCACAAAGGAGTCCCTGGGCAGCTTTTTAAAAATAGCGATGCTTAGACCTACTGGACTAGAACCTCTGGGGATGGAGCCCAGGAAGTCATACTCTTTGAGCCCTCCCAGGTGCTACTAATGGGCAGCCACAGTTGAGAGCCACCACCCTGGCTATATGAGTCAGGATTTTCAAGAGAAATAGAACCACTAGGACATAGATATGGATATAGATGTATGGATATAAATACAGAGCTAGAGATATAGAGATATAAATGATGTAGAGATAGATATATAGATGNGAGATGTAGAGATAGATAGATAGATGATATAGATGAAGATAGATGATATATAGATATAAAGAGATTTATTGTAAGGAATTGGCTTATGTGATTATGGAAGCTGAAAAGTCCCAAGATCCACAATCAGCAAGTTGGAGACCCAGGAGAGCCAATGGTGTCAGTTCCTCTGCCAGAAGATTCAGCCCTGCCAGGCCAGGGAAACACGAAGAGTTTGCATCACCACCTTCACCAGACATGCTGCCCTGGGATGCACGTCCCTCGGAAGAGCCCACGGTGTTCTCCCTGCTCCCCTGTCAGATCTGGGGGCCTGCCCAGTGGGGCCGCTATTGTTTAGGGAGGTGGCGTGTGTGTGTGTGTGCGCGCGCGCGCGCGAGGGGCATGTATGTGTGTTTGAGGGCAGCTGCCTGCCTACCCTGGTGCTGGACCTCCACCCAGCCCCTTCCCACAGCCGAACCCTGGTGAGCATCTGTTTGTCCATTCGTGCACAGACTGAGAACCTACCGGGCACTGTTCTAGGTGCTGGGGACGTGATGGCCATCACAGTTGGGCTGTAGGTACTTGGACATTTCAGTATCACATACCAGCTTTAAGTATCAAAATATTAATATTTTTGTTGGTGCAATACCATTGTTTCAGGATCTTTTAAAATTCGAAAGCTGAATTACTTACACCTGGAAAGATACCCAGCAATTTTTATGCTACATCAAAATTTCTAACTGGCTCAAGAAGCGATCATTTAGAAATCCATCTGTCTTGGGGCGCCTGGGTGGCTCAGTCGTTAAGCGTCTGCCTTCGGCTCAGGGCGTGATCCCAGGGTTCTGGGATTGAGCCCCACATTGGGCTCCCTGCTCAGCAGGAAACCTGCTTCTCCCTCTCCCACTCCCCCTGCTTGTGTTCCCTCTCTCACTGCCTCTCTCTCTTGTCAAATAAATAAATAAAATCTTAAAGAAATCCATCTGTCTATATTTCTCCCCTGCTATTAAAGTCCCATGACCTCGGTCATTGGGTAGTTGGCCATTGTTTGCTCTTCCCTTCAGGGCTGAATGCTGTTAGTAATTTGTACTGCTCCCAAAGCCAGTCTGGGTTCTGCTGTTCTTCTGAGGGTTCAGCGGAGTCTCCTTAGAACAGGGATGAGGGGACACGTTAAGGCAAACAAGAGGAACACATGGCAGCAGGACTGAGGGGTAGGGAAGGGACAAGAAAAGAATGAGGTCCCCAGATCTTTCAGGCTTCTTTTCCCCAGGGCTAGATTTACTCTGTTCCCCTCCCAGAAAAGGGCTGGATCCCTTGTTGGTGCCTGATTCCTCTGCCCCTGCGTACTTTATCTTGACCATCATTCTCCTGGAAGAAGAAAATTGCCTCAGTCTGAGCCTAGCTTTCCCTCAGGAAGAACTTAGGACAAAGTATAGAAGATTTTGGTGACCACATCTCACTTTTTTTTTTTTTTAAAGATTTTTTATTTATTTATTCTACAGAGAGACAGCCAGCGAGAGAGGGAACACAAGCAGGGGGAGTGGGAAAGGAAGAAGCAGGCTCATAGCAGAGGAGCCTGATGTGGGGCTCGATCCCACAACGCCGGGATCACGCCCTGAGCTGAAGGCAGATGCCTAACCGCTGTGCCACCCAGGCGCCCCCACATCTCACCTTTTTTAATGAAATGCCAATATTTTGGTCTTTCTTAAAATACCATAGAGTCGCACTGTCATTTTAAGCCAATGCTATCACTATAACCACTACAATACAGTGATGAGCAAAGCTCCCTACCCTCAAGGAATTTACATTTCAGTGGAGGAGACACAATATAGAAATGAGCATACATATAAGATAATTTCAAATAATGGCATGAGTTAGATCAGTTAGTTTTTATTGCATAACCAACCATACTATATATTTTATGATTCTTTTAAGTGACCATTTATTCTTGTTCATAACTACAGGTCAGCTCAGCAGTGCTACTGGTCTTGTCTGGGCTCCTTTACACGTTTGCAATTGGCTTCAGGTCAGCTGGTGGGCTCTGTTTCTGGGGAAGGCTAATTATTGGCTGGAGTGCCTTGGTTTACCACCATGTGTTCTCTCATCCTCCACCAACCTAGCTCAGGCTTCCTCACACAGTAGTTGCTGGGGTCCAAGAGGAACAGCGGAAGACTGTAAGGCTTAGAGCTGGCATACCTTTATTTCTAAAACATTCTACTAGCCAAAATAAGCCATAACTCCCGCCCAGATTCAAGGAATGGGGAAATCGATTCTACCTGTCTATGGAACGTGTTGCAAAGTCACATTGCAAAGAGGTATCAGTAGACAGAGAGAAGGGAAATTGTGGCCATTTTTGCAATTAACAACATGGGTTGTGGAATAAGGAAGTGACAGGGATGGTTATCATATAAAGCAGCTTCAGGATACTAGAGTGACATGAAAGAGCAAACCTTCATCAAGGATCAGGTAGATGAGCACAACAAGCAGTGAGAGCAGCATGTGCAAAGGCCCTGAGCAGGGGGGAAAATCTTAAAATCTTCATTGTGTTCAGGATTCAGAAAGGAGTGGACCTGAGTGGAGTAGGCAGATGGACTGGGGTGGGGGGGGGCTACACACATGCTAGGAGATTCAGTGAGACAAATAGGCAGGAGGCCCTCATGTTTGGCCTTATAGGTTATGGTAAGATATCTGGGTTTTATTTTATTTTATCTTTGCCTTACAATACCATTGACTATATTCCCTATGCTCTACCTTTCATCCTCATGATGGGTTTCATTTCAAATATAATAAGAGGTTTTCAAACAGGGAAGTGAAACCATCTGACCAAAATTCTCACGAGGTCACGTGGGCTGCAGGAGCAGAACAGGGACATCATGCAGGAGACCACTGCAACAGTCCAGGTGAGAGATGTCATGACACACACTGAAATGGTAGCGGTGACAGTGGTAAGAGTGGGTGCTCTGCGAAAGGGCTTACTAATGGATTAGGTGCGAGTGGGGAAGAAAAAGAAAATGACTCCAGAGCTTTTGCCTTGAATCTCTATGTGAATGACGAGTTACTGAATGCATCACATCGCTAAGATAAAAAGATGGTGAGATGAACAAATTGGGGAGAGAGGAGGAAATCAAGAGTTTCACGGACGGCATGTTAACTACAGACAAATATCTCTCACGAACATGACACAAGCTTCTCTTTAACAAGCAAGAAGGGTGCCAACTGTGCGGGATTCTGCTGCGACATGGGGACATAAGGATAGAGACATCACTGTTGGGTTCAGCAACATGGAGCGCCACTGTTTCTACCTTCTAGAATCAGTATCTCGCTGCCCCCGGGACATTCCTGTGGTCCCATAACAACTTCTCAGGCCACATACCCTGCTGACCAATTTCAGCCAGTTGGCCACCCCACCCAGCTACCACCCACAACTGTCATTCAGGTCATTGTCAGTCTGTCCCTGAAGCTGGAACAGACTTCAACCAGCACTTCCCTCCACACTGAACTGCAGACTTTCCTGAAGATTGGGGACAGTGGTGTGTTCTCAAAGCATGAGCACCAACAGGTGCCTCAGGGCCACAGAGGTCAAGGCCTTCTGGAAGCTAGAACTGGCAGATTGTTCTTGAGAATCCTTCCTAAGGTCCAATGGTCCCTAAAGAGCATACAGGCAACCACTTTGATATCAGTGACTGACACAGTTCCTAGTGATAATAGCATAGGAAGGGAAGCTGAACAAAGCAGACCAAAGCAAGACCTCTGGTTTCTCAGTTCTGCCCCTGGACGCAACAGGTTTACCCTAAATGCAGTCTGGTTGGAAGAGTCCTAGTGTCCCTCACTCACTGAGTTCCAGTCAAAAGCTGGGTCCATGCTAGAAACCTTAGGGGACACCCCGGTGATGCCGAGAGCACCATCTTCCCTAGAGCCTCTGTTCTGGTCCCTTGAAGCCACCTAAGTGTAGGTATGATTCATAAACACATTTTTATTTGCTTCTGTCTTGGCATGCGTGTCAGCCCAGGTCTCTGGGAAGTGGATGCGAGGACAGAATTACAAGTGTCAGGTATTTATAGCGGGGAAATGCCTATGAAGGATAAATGGGAGAGGAAGCAGGGTTGAGCAAGGAAAACCTTTCATAGACTGATCTGACACCTATGACTAGGGAATGGGACAAAAGGAAGACTGGGCAGGAAGAGTCACAAAATACAGTACAGCTCTGAGAATGCCACGGCCAGGCCAATAAGGAGCTTGGAGCAAAGAGGAGTCCTGCATTTCGAGGCAGAAATAGCCCGGCTCTGCAGCCCTGTCATTGGCCAGGAGCAGCCTTGGCAGGGTGTGGCCTCAGCTGAACATCACAGCAGATCAAAGCAGCAACACGGCGGTGGGGGGGCTTATCAGCCCAACTCTGCACACATGGTGCTTCTGAAGGGAAAGCTGAGTGGCCCGCCTCCAATGGCCACCAACACGTGGCTGCTGTCATCATCAAGATGCTTTGTTCTCAGAGGACTCGTTGCATAGGTGGCGAAGGGATTAAAGAGTCAAAGGAATGATGAGTGTCAAATAGCAGAGAACAAACTAGGAAAAAATAGGTCACAGCAAAACTATTACAACTCACGTGAGAGGTAGAATACTTCTCATTTTCTTCTGACATGGTTGGGTTTTATCCATTTATGGTTAATTAGAGTGGGGTTGGATAAAAAGTATAGTGTAAGGATTGTAGTCAATAATTTTATAGTAACTTTGTATGGTGACAGATGGTGACCATACTTACCATGGTGAGCATTTCATAATGTACAGAATTGTCTATACATTGCCTATGTTGTACACCTGAAACTAATATATGTCAACTACACTTCAATTACAAATTTAAACTTTTTCTTAGAAAAAAGCAAGGTGACTTTTTTCTGCTTACTTACAATGGCTTACGAGGAATGTGGTGAAGGTATTCTCCTGAAGTTGATTCTTCAATTGAAAGTGCCATTGAAAATTTGGGCTCAGGCCCCCATCTTGGTCTGAGGACACTGGCTGAGGTCAAAAGGGAGGGACATCGGAGCCTAGCATAGCTCATGGCACTGACGCTTTGCTCCAGGCTTCTATGAACTCATCGTAAGTCCTGAGAAGTTGAGTTTATGGTCAAGAGCCAATCCACAAAAAAAGCAGCAGTAGCGGATTCTTCAGGAAATAAAGAACAAAAACTGTACATTTCTAAAGTTGAAATCTGGAGTCNCTCTAAAGTTGAAATCTGGAGTCAATAAGAAATCCGAAGGTGAGCATGGAGTGGCAGCCCCTGAGCAAGGCATCCGTCTGGTGTCGAAGGACATGGTTTAAGTCCTCTTTGAATTTCCATCCACTAGAAGGTGCATCAATGTTGAATGAGCTGGTGAATGTGCAGGAGGGCAACCTCCCCACCTGTCTGAAGTGGGGACTTAGAAAGAACAAAACACCAGTGACCCCCANGACCAGTCACCCCCAGTCAGGAGGGACCAAGGACAACCTCCAAAGAACCAAAACTAGAGTTGGAGGCAGGAGAAGAGGTCAACACCAAACTGGAAGCCCCTCAGTAGGCTCACGGAGAGGACGGGAGGAAGTCTTGGAGGTTCCCTAGGAACAACTGAAGCCGTCAGCAACAGGAGGTCCCCCAGCAATTCTCACAGAACGTAAGGGAATGGATTAGGAATGAACCTGATTGGGGTCTGAGTCAGGAAGACATTGTTTTGTTATTATTTCAGTGGCCTTCTCTTACCCCCAGGCCGGTGGGACCAGAAGAATCTTGGCTTAGTACAGATTGATGCATTATCCCCACAACAGCAGGGAGATACAGTCATTATCCTGGCTGAGGTGAACGGGCAGGTGTATTATGGAAGGCACAAGAAGGAGAACTTCGGAAAGGAGGGGAGTGGTCTACCCAGACACAACAGGGGAAGGCCACTAACTAACTCTCGAGGATCCAGAGCCCAAAGGGAATGGTATGAGACCAGATGAGGAAGCCTTAAAGCCTGTTTCTTCCTGGGAGGGGAAGTGCTAAAAGGTAAAGGATTCAGAATTTTTATCAGAAGGCCCAGATTCAAATTCCAGGACCCCTATTCCCTAACTGTGTGTACAAACCACTTAAACCCTCTGGGTCTCAGTTTTCTTGTCTGTAAAATGGGGCACGTATACAACAATCTATCTCAAAAATAGTGAGTTGATGTCAAATGAGAGATTGCTTGTGCAGAACTTTATAGGCACATCCCGGTGCTCGCCCCAAACCCCATCATCGCCCACACAGAACTCTGCGCACTGCTGGCACTCAAACTGTTCCTGACAAGGCCTTGGGGGTGAACAGGACTCCAGGATCAGGCCTCAGAGGGGAGCCGATCTGAGGTCTATGTTCTCACACACCGGCTGAGGTAGAAGCCAAAACCAGCATCTCTCAAGAACACGTTTTCTCCTCAGGGGCATATTGGTCCCTTTTGGTACAACGTAAGCAAACAGACCGCTGTGTTCCCCACGCCCACTGCAAGACTGGCGAAGCGGGAGTGAGATTAATGGCTTTCCTGTACAACAAAGGCCTTCCTGCAAAGAGGCAGAATTCAATATGCAAACCCCACCACCCAGGCCTCGGACCCCACCCTCCCAGTTCAGTGGACAGCGGCAGCTCGAACCTCGTAATGTATGCGCGCTCCAGCTGCTGGGCCCAAGTTATTATTCATTATGGTTTTCTATTACCCGGTGATAAATGACGCCCCCAGGCTGGCGTTGCCCCCAGAATGCTTATTACGGCTCACTTAAGTAGGCGTTGATTTAGCTTAAATCGGTTGTTCTGTTCAGCCCAGACATGGGCCTGCCCCAGCTCTGCCTCGAAGACTCCCTTCACCAGGGCTTAATTGAATTCTAACTACTCGTGGCCTCCTATTAGAGAGGGGTGGGGTAGGAGGCCCAAGCCCTGGTGGTCTCTCCAGCCCTATGTAATCCTAATTTGATAAGGGTCTTCCCTTTGACTCTAGAGAATAAATTTTGACAAGCAACTCCAGTTAGGCCAGAAGAAATTTCCTAGATGGACTTAACTCACAGGTAAATGATGAAATCTCAGGTAAAAGCAGCCCCTCGGGTGTCCATGTGACTTTCCCTAAGTACTGCCCTTGAATCTGGCCATTCAGGCCATCGTGTCTACGGGCTGCCCTGGTCCATCCATCAAATTGCTTGTCAAAGTAACAGAGTCAGCCCTGGCCCTTCATAAAGATCCAACCCAGCTGAGTGTCCCTGGAGAGAAAATGACAACACCAGAGCCACTGTGGCTAGGACAAACTAGGACCACCGCCATTCGTTATGCACCAGAGATTCACTGAGTGCATGTGGGCCAGGTACTGGTCTAGGTGCTAGGTACACAAGAATGAACAAACAGTACTCTCTCCCAATGTGGAGTTCACATTATAGGGTTTTATTTATTTATTGTCAATTATGTGCCAGACACTGTTTTAAGGCTACACCCATACAGCCACACTTGTCATCACAAACACATACTGGTTTCCCTGTTTTACA
>NW_023181414.1:0-1362 GCF_002007445.2 Ailuropoda melanoleuca | reverse complement strand
AGGCAGGCTGAAAAATCAAGAAGCCCACATCCCTAAGGTCCCTATAAAACAAGTGCACACAGCCTGGGTCCCAGTCAATAATTTGGGCTCTGGACAACCCTACAACCTCTCCCCATCAGAATGACGAGAAGGAGAAATCCCCCCANGAATGACGAGAAGGAGAAATCCCCCCCAGCAAAGAAAAGACAATGAGTCTGTGGCCTCTGCCACAGAACTAATGGATATGGATATAACCAAATTATCAGAAATGGAATTCAGAGTAACAATGGTCAAGATGATGTGTAGACTTGAAAAAAGTATTAATGAAAATGTTAATGAGAATATAGAATCTCTAAGGGCGGAAATGAGAGCGAATCTGGCAGAAATTAAAAATTCTATGAGCCAAATGCAGTCAAAACTAGAGGCTCTGACGGCCAGGGTGAAAGAGGCAGAAGAACGTATCAGCGAATTGGAGGATGTATTAGAAGAGAAAGCTAAAATAGAATCTGGACTCAAAAAAATCCACGCTCAGGAATGTAGGTTACGGGAGATTACTGACTCAATGAAACGTTCCAATATCAGAATCATCGGCATCCCCAAGGGGGTGGAGAAAAACAGAGGTCTAGAAGAGATATTTGAACAAATTGTAGCGAAAACTTCCCTAATCTAGCAAGGGAAACAAGCATTCATGTCCAAGAGGCAGAGAGGATCCCTCCCAAACTCAACCACGACAAACCTACACCACATCACGTCATAGTGCAATTCGCAAATATTAGATCCAAGGATACAGTATTGAAAGCGGCCAGGGCAAAGGAATTTCTCACAAAGGTATCAGAATTACGTCAGACCTGTCTACACAGACCTGGAATGAGAGAAAGGGGGCGGGGGAGCATCTTTAAAGCTCTTTCAGAGAAAAACATGCAGCCAAGGATCCTTTATCCAGCAAGGCTGTCATTCAGAATTGATGGAGAGATAAGGACCTTCCAGGATCGCCAGACACTGATCAAATTCGTAATCACAAAACCAGCCTTACAAGAGATATAAAGGGGGGTTCTATAAAAATAAAAAGGCCCCAAGAGTGATACAGAACAGAAAGTCACAATCTATAGAAAGAAAGACTTTACAGGCAACATGCCATCATTAAAATCAAATCTCTCAATAATCAGTCTCAATGTAAATGGTCTAAATGCTCCCATAAAACGCCACAGGGTTGCAGATTGGATAAAAAGACATGACCCATCCATTTGCTGTCTACAAGAGACTCATTTTGAACCTAAAGATATATTCAGATGGAAAGTAAAGGGATGGAATACCATCTTTCATGTAAATGGACCTCAAAAGAAAGCTGGGGTAGCAATTCTCATATCAGACAGATTGGATTTT
>NW_023181413.1:604-779 GCF_002007445.2 Ailuropoda melanoleuca | reverse complement strand
ATGAGTCTCTTGTAGACAGCAAATGGATGGGTCATGTCTTTTTATCCAATCTGCAACCCCGTGGCATTTTAAGGGAGCATTCAAGCTGTTCACGTTGAGACTGCATACTGAGAGATAGGATTTTAATGATGCCATGTTGCCAGTAAAATCTTTGTTTGTATCGGTTGTGACTTTC
>NW_023181413.1:0-217 GCF_002007445.2 Ailuropoda melanoleuca | reverse complement strand
GGGGTCCTCTCTGCCTCTTGGACATGAATGTTTGTTTCCCTTGCTAGATTAGGGAAGTTTTCAGCTACAATTTGTTCAAATATCTCTTCCAGACCTCTGATTTTCTCCACCCCCTCAGGGATGCCGATGATTCTGACATTGGATCATTTCATAGAGTCAATAATCTCCCGTAATCTACATTCGTGGGTGTGGATTTTTTTAAGACCAGCTTCTATTT
>NW_023181412.1:0-533 GCF_002007445.2 Ailuropoda melanoleuca | reverse complement strand
GTGGGACTTCATCAAGATAAAAAGCTTCTGCACAGCCAAGGAAACAATCAAAAAAACTAAGAGGCAGTCCACGGAATGGGAGAATATATTTGCATATGATGCTACAGATAAAAGACTGGTATCCAAGATCTACAAAGAACTTCTCACTCAATACGCAAGAAACAAATAAACAANGAAAACTATTAATTCTTAATGTTATCTAATATCTAGTCCCTGCTTATTTTTTCCTGTGTGAAAATGTCCCTTTAGAGTTGTTTTGCAAGGCCCACATATTGCTTTTGGTTGGTAGATCCCTTAAGAATGTTCAAAATCATTAGCCATCAGGGAAATTCAAATCAAAATCACACTAAGATACCACCTTACACCAGTTAGAATGGCAAAAATTAACAAGGCAGGAAACAGCAATTGCAGGAGAGGATGTGGAGAAAGGGGATCCCTCCTACATTGTTGGTGGGAATGCAAGTTGGTGCTGCCACTCTGGAAAACAGTGTGGAGGTCCCTTAAAAAGTTAAAAATTGAGCTACCCTATGACC
>NW_023181411.1:0-1847 GCF_002007445.2 Ailuropoda melanoleuca | reverse complement strand
CACAATAACTGTGTGAAGTGCATCCCCATTTCACAGATGATATCCAGAGAAGGATGTAAGCTACTTTCCAAGAAAGTCATACTGCTAATAAGAAGGAGCTACTGGAATTTAAAACCAGCTTTGTCTGCCCCATATCTGGTGTTCTCAACCTAACTCAGCTCTTGGGCCTTACCATGTGGCAGATGGGGCCCTGAGAATGCATCTCCTCAGATACAGATCATGAAGTGTTAGATGTGGAAAAGACCTTAAGAATTTCTAGGGAAAATTCTTTCTTTCCTTTCTCTTCTCTTTTCTTTCTTTCTTTCTTTTTCTTTCTTTCTTTCTTTTTCTTTCTTTCTTTCTTTCTTTCTTTTTCTTTTTTTCTTTTTCTTTCCCCAAAGGCCTTGCAAANTTTCTTTTTCTTTCCTTCTTTCTCTCTCTCTCTTTCTTTCTTTCTTTTTCTTTCTTTCTTTCGCAAGTAAGGAAATATAGGGACAAGAAGCACATTCTCTCACTTAAGATCACAAAATAAGGGCACCTGGGTGGCTCAGTTGGTTAAGTGTCTGCCTTTGGCTCAGGCCATGATCCCAGGGTCCTGGGATTGAGTCCCATGTTGGGCTCCCTGCTCAGCGGGGAATCTGCTTCTCCCTCTACCCTTCCCCCTTGCTTGTGATCTCTCTCTCTCTCAAATAAATACATAAATAAAATTTTAAAAAAATCACAAAATAAGTTGTCAAAGCCCTACGACTAGGATTCAGGTCTCCCTTTATGCATTCCACATAGGAAAACTATCTTCCTGCCCAGATCCTGAGAGTTCTGCTTGCTCAGTCACTAGGTTTTATAGACTGATGATGGCCAACAGCGTCAGTGTTGATTTTAGGACACCTTCATCAACGTATGGGATGGTTGCCAAAGAGAATCCCCCAACGCACTGAAGGAGGAGACATTCAGCATGATAGCAGCAAAAGTTGGGGGGGGAGCTTCTTGCCTCTCACCCCCCCACTAAAATTTACAGAGTATATTTATCTATTCATTCTATACCCAAGAGCAACCTAATCAATAATAAAATTCCTTAGGGTTCTGAAATTGCTCTATTACCTGGAAAGTAGATCAGGAGCTCTTTGTAGTGAAAGCATCTAAAGAATCAGATGAAGACAGGAAGGGGGTGGAGGCATCTTGGGGAGTTGATTTTCGAAGTACGGCTCAGGGAATTTTGAGCAAAAACGGATATCTTCTGAGTGCCACACTATTTCTGCTTTATTTCCAAGTGTGTGTGTGTGTCTACATGTGAGTATGTGTGTGTATCATCTGTTGCCCAGATTTTTGTGAAATGCAAATATTCAGTGACCCCATCAATTCAGGATTTTAGGTGTGATGTTCCTACATAATCTTAAGGAAATTGTCATTCTGTGTGACTACCTCATACCTCCCTGTCTTTATTCCTGGACTACGCAGACCACAAAGAAGATAAAAGAGTAATAGTGGAGAATGGGTTTCCCTTTTCCCTTCTGGGCCCCTGTCAGCGGGTTCAGCCAGTGTTTATTCAGTGCTGGGCTGTGTGAGGCTCTGTGCTGAGGGCAGCCAGGGGACACACAGAGGAGAAAGCCCAGTTTGCAAGAAGCTGGCGTCCTTGACTCTATTTTGTGTTTGCTTCTGCTTGTCTTTCCCTATTTCCTTTGTAAGATAACAGCATTGGAACCAAAATAAAATTGTCTTAGCTGTTTTATTCCTAAGGATAAACATAACACTGGATGTTTGTCATTGTAGACAGCAATAAAGATAAACTTTTAAAGAAGGCTTGAAAAATATTTTTAAAGCATTAAGCTGACAGAAAGGCTGGAGATCTCTTACCCCATATATGCTGCTTT
>NW_023181410.1:1039-1202 GCF_002007445.2 Ailuropoda melanoleuca | reverse complement strand
TGCCCCATAGTGGTCTCTGAGACCCCACACAGTCCAGGGAAATATCAATGATCATCATCTCTCTTGAGTAATGTAGCATGAATGAAAAGGTACACGATTTTCGAGGACTCAGCGCCCTTCTCATTGGTAATAAAGCAGAGCGTCCAGGAAAACACCTCCTTCG
>NW_023181410.1:440-637 GCF_002007445.2 Ailuropoda melanoleuca | reverse complement strand
TCCAGGGAAATATCAACGATCATCATCTCTCTTGAGTAAGGGAGCATGAAGGAAAAGGGTCAGGATATTCGAGGACTCAGCGCCCTTCTCATCGGAAATAAAGCAGAGCGTCCAGGAAAACACCTCCAGCGAACAGCTGCCTTTTCACTGGGGAACCCGATACCACATTGGGTGTAGGGGCCTGGGGAGGATCCAGC
>NW_023181410.1:0-234 GCF_002007445.2 Ailuropoda melanoleuca | reverse complement strand
GGCAATGGAACGAAAAGGCCCAAAACACGTCCGTCAGAAACAACACCGTACAGGGACCGTCTTAGGACTATCATCACCCTTCGTGACTAGGGAAACATGATGGAAAGAGGTCGCGGAACCCTGACGAGAGTGCCCCATAGTGGTCTCTGAGACACCAACAGGTCAGGGAAATATCAACGATCATCATCTCTCGTGAGTAAGGGAGCATGAATGAAAACGTTCAGGACTTTCAAG
>NW_023181409.1:0-779 GCF_002007445.2 Ailuropoda melanoleuca | reverse complement strand
ACATTTTAAATCAATGAAACTCATGTAAATTTAACTTTTTTTCTGTGATAATTCACAGTAAGAGGCTTTCACAGTAATGCCACAAGTAGTTGCTTTTTATCTTCCTGCGTAAGAACCCCTACCTCTAAAACAAGCCGTTCAGGGCTGTTCATAATTTACTTTAGAAACATAATGATTTTTATTTCCCAGAACAGCAATTAAGAATGTTTAACAGACTAGAAGATGTAGTGGGAAAAGCTGTGATCTACTTCTGACCCCAGTATTTACTGTTTGTCCTTCAGCAAGTGAAATCTGAATTCTGAATCCCAAGTTCCATATCTGTAGAACAGTATTTTATCCATTGTGTCATTTGTTTGTCTTTTAAGATTGTACTCATTTATTTGACAGCACAAGCAGTGGGAGAGGCAGGCAGAGGCAGAGGGAGAAGCAGGCTCCCTTCTGAGCAGGGAGCCAGATGCGGGACTTGATCCCAGGANGGGACTTGATCCCAGGACCCTGGGATCATGACCTGAGCTGACGGCAGACGCTTAATGACTGAGCCACCCAGGCGCCGCACATCGTGCTGTTTGGAGGAAGAATCAAATGTGGAAATACAAATGTGCTGCTTTTAAACTGCCAAGACTTCTACAAGCAAGTTTTATTATTACCATGGTGAAAGAAGAAAAACATGCTAGGGCTCATAAAGCCTAGCAATGGTTAATCTCATTTTTTAGTGCTTACTTTATACAGCTATGCATTCAAATGTCATTTCAAGAGCTTGAAATGTGCTCTATTGGTTT
>NW_023181408.1:381-1373 GCF_002007445.2 Ailuropoda melanoleuca | reverse complement strand
GATCCCATAACGCCGGGATCACGCCCTGAGCCAAAGGCAGACGCTTAACGACTGAGCCACCCAGGTGCCCCCATCTTTTTGTTCTGTACAAAAATTACTTTTCATCAATTGTTTTATTCTGACTGGCCTCCCCATATAAGATAAAGTGTACATACCCATTATCAATTTCTAGTTGAATCCTAACCACTGAGTCTTTATTATACCTATAGTTATGTTAAAACCAGAATACTTTGTTCTTTGTCAGATATTCTTAGTGTATAGACACAGAGACCATAGAAAGTTTCCCTGAAGCCCTTTCCTATTATATTATCATATAAATTACTGGGCATGTCTGCCTTGATTATACTTTCTTCATCATTCCCATATCATTCTTGGTATCTGGTTGTATAATTTTATCTGGGACTTTTTCCCTCTTTCTGATTCTAATTTAGATCTGAGTCTTATTGATGAAACTGGCAAGTCTCCAGGCAGACATTTCCTTTCTGTTCCTCATTAGAAGCTCTCAGGTACCCTAGCCAAGTGCCTATCACTCTGGGTTTATTCATGGGATAAAAAGCCAAATCACATTAAGTGCTGCCAGCCAGTAGTGAAGCCAGATAGTCACGCCCCACAGCATCCTTTATCTTTCAAAGTTCCAACTTTCGCTGGAAGCAAAGATGAAAACGCCACCTGTGTCCCAAGGTTCGTCATGTCCAAAAAAAACGACATAGTGAAGATGGGGTCCCAATTTTTCCTTCGACCAGGGCGCATTTACTGAATGTCTTTAGACTTCTAAAGTATTTTATTTTGTGCATTATCTCAGCCCCTTAAAAATGGTGACTTAAGTCTGTGGTCATTATCCTGGCTTGTCAAATGAGAAGATAGGTAAAGTAGTGAAGTGATTTGCCCAAAGCCCTACAGACTGTTAAAGACAGGAAGGATTCAGTCTAGCTCCGGTGCTCCCCTTCATTTTCAGCCACTGTCTTGTCTTTCTTTCTTTTTTTTTTTTTTTA
>NW_023181408.1:0-206 GCF_002007445.2 Ailuropoda melanoleuca | reverse complement strand
CCCAGGCGCCCCCAGCCACTGTCTTTTCAACACAGAAATGGCTCCCAGTTTTTTTTTCCTGTCAACTATCATTTATGTTGTCCATTTCACCTACAAATGGCATGCTTTGAGACATTTTTCTGTCAAACCTCATGTATTCAGTTAGAATTAATTTCCCACTTTTGCTCATCAAGCATGTGTAACTTGCAATCAGAGTTTCTGTGGAA
>NW_023181407.1:9162-9476 GCF_002007445.2 Ailuropoda melanoleuca | reverse complement strand
ACACACCGTGTAAATATAGGCTCTGTTCTGACCCACGGAAGAAACCACATTAAGATAAAGATTTCCTTTTTTAAAAAAATATATATATTTATTTGAGAGAGAGAGAGAGAGCATGAACAAAAGAGATAAGAGGGGGAGAGAGGGAAACTCAAGCAGATTCCACACTGAGCTTGGAGCCCGACATGGGGCTCAATCTTATGGCCCTGAGATTGGGACCTGAGCCAAAATCAAGAGTCAGAAGCTTAACTGACTGTACCATGCAGATGCCCCAATAAAAATATTTTAAAACTAGGGGCACCTGGGTGGCTCAGTCG
>NW_023181407.1:0-163 GCF_002007445.2 Ailuropoda melanoleuca | reverse complement strand
GGTAGGAGAAACTTAAGGAAGTTATCCCCAGACAATGGGACTCTGCTATAGTCTCTCCCTCCAGCCCATTGTATTCTTTTATCTCAGCACGAAGTCCACTAATTCAACATCATTTGGGTTAACAACTAGTCTGTCTTTCAAAACAACCTGATTTCCTCCTTCC
>NW_023181406.1:0-1772 GCF_002007445.2 Ailuropoda melanoleuca | reverse complement strand
GTCTGGCCAATGCGCAGTCACAGTGACACATGGAACCATACAAAGATATACCTGAGACCATCCTCCTGGAGTGTTCCCGGTCCCTCTGTCCCCTGCTCGGCCGACCCCACACACCCCCAGTCCTCCTGAGCACCCCTGTAGTGACACAGCTGTGACCATCANTGTTTGGGGAGATGAAAACGTTCTAAAACTGACCGTGTGCTGATAGCTGTACAAGTCTGCAAACACGGTAAAGCCGTGGGATGTACACTTTTAGTGGGTGACGTGCATGGTGTGGGAATTTTATCTGAATAAAGATGCTGGAGAAGAGGGGCGACTGGGTGGCACAGTCGTTAAGCGTCTGCCTTCGGCTCAGGGCGTGATCCTGGCATTCTGGGATCGAGCCCTGCATCAGGCTCCTCTGCTGGGAGCCTGCTTCTTCCTCTCCCACTCCCCCTGCCTGTGTTCCCTCTCTCGCTGGCTGTCTTGCTCTCTGTCAAATAAATAAATAAAATCTTTAAAAAAAAAAAAAAAGATGCTGGAGAAGAAACCTGAAACTGGAGAATTCACAGACCTGTTTCCTCTTTTATATTTTATGGGTTCTCACCCCAAATACAAACTTTCTCATCCATGCATTACGACAGTAAACTTAACAAAGTTCAAGTTAACTGTGGAAAATCTACAAAGAAAGAAAACTACGCATCATCCATAAATCCATGTGCCTAACGCTTCCAGTGCCTCCATTTTAACCACATTTCCCCCCTGTTCATACACATGTATTCTGGTAAAAACAAAACCAAAACCTTACTGCAGTTTTACAACTTTCTGGCTCACACACTATGTGATATTCTTCAAAAACCNCACCATGTGGTATTCTTCAAAAACGTGTTCTTCATGGACCGGTATTACATCATATAGCTGTGCCACAAAGTCCTTCTTCTAATTTTAAGGCATTTTAATTGCTCCCATGTCTATTATCACAAACAGCCCTTTACCTGACTCTCTGAATAACTATTTGATTAGAATAATTTTCTAGAAATGGAATTGCTTTGTTAAAGTAAGTGAATATTTTGAGGTTCTTTAATCACTGCCTTCCAGGAAAGCTATACCAATTTATCTTCTCATCAACCATGTATGGGGCCAATTTACCACAAAATGAACTAGTATTGTCAGTTTAAACTTTTCTACAAATGTCTATGTGAAAATATAATCTCACTTCATTTGGGATTCATTGCTTACTAGTGATAAACCTATTTGAACACTGACATCTCTTGGAAACTGCTAGCTTACATTCTTCCTTTCCCTTCTGGGATATCAATCATTTTCACAACATTTTACTTTGAGAACACTTTTATGTACTCCTCCTTCTATTTCACATGCTGCAAACAACGTTTCGTCATTTGTCTTAATTTTTATGATGGTGGTTTTGATTTACCAAAGTTAAAATACTTATGTAAATGACTCAATCTTTTCCTTTATAAATTATTTTTCTAAGAAAAGAAAATCTTTTCCCACACTGTTAAGAAAATGGTCACCAAGATTTCCTTCTAACGGTTTTTTGTTTTTTACATATTCTCTTTGCAAAATTTTATTCAGCACATGAAGGTATTGTGCTAATAGCTTTACAAATACTAGCTCATTTAATCTGTAAAATCACCCTGTTAGATCTTTTTCTTTTTTAAATATTTTATTTATTAGAGAGAGACTGAGTGCAGGGGGGATTGAGAAGGAGAGAGAATCTCAAACAGACTCCTCAGAGCATGGAGACCAGTGTGGGGCTCGATCCCATGACT
>NW_023181405.1:0-955 GCF_002007445.2 Ailuropoda melanoleuca | reverse complement strand
GCTGGCACTGCTGAGCCAATAAACCAGCTTGGGACCATCTCCTGCCAGACTTCTAGTCAAGCACACAATAGTGACCGTTAGAGATGAAGCCCCTGCTAGCCAGGTTGTGTTCCTTGCACCCTAAAGCGTCCCCAATCTTAGTCACTAAATCGAAAGTGGTACAGCAGGTCACTGAAGTCCAGGTTCGTTGAATCATGGGCTATCCATGCTGGGCGGGATGTCAGGGCTTTCCAGTAAATCTGCTGCATTACCTCTTGTTCTTCACCTATAAACGTATTTTGAGGAAAATCGAAATTGGAGAGGGGAGTTCTTGAAAAATTCAAGAACTTGAAAAATTCAGGGGAAAATATCCAGAGTGATAGGATGATCTATTTTCTGAGCAAAGCTGGACAGATCCCAGTGAATGATTTTCTTTTGAGTTTTCCTTTTCTAGACCCAGGAATTTCCCAGGAACTTGTTGGGGTAGGTGACTGCTAAAATCTTCTATTAGGCACAAATCTAGATTCATTTCTTACCTCTCCACTCGTGTGTGGTCTCAAACAGATAATCCTCCTATTTTACTCATATTTTTTCTCTTGCCTCTCTTCTGGGCTGTATGCTACTTATGAGTAGAGGATATATCTTCTTATTATGTTTTCTTTTTTTAAGGTTTTACTTATTTATTTGACAGAGAGAGAGACAGCCAGTGAGAGAGGGAACACAAGGAGGGGGAGTGGGAGAGGAAGAAGCAGGCTCCCAGCAGGGCAGGGAGCCNCTCCCAGCAGGGCAGGGAGCCTGATGTGGGGCTTGATCCCAGGACCCTGGGATCACGCCCTGAGCCAAAGGCAGACACTTAACGACTGAGCCACCCAGGCGCCCCTGTTTTGTTTTTGTTTTGTTTGTACGTCTGGCATGTAGTAAACACTCAACTAGAGGTAAATAAATGAATCAAAGAGTGAACCAGTATGTGTCCTTG
>NW_023181404.1:0-1365 GCF_002007445.2 Ailuropoda melanoleuca | reverse complement strand
GGGGAAAATGACCTGAGCTGAAGGCACACCCTTCACCGACTACACCCAGGGCCCCCAAGAAAATATTTTTTTAAATAAAAAAGNGCACAAGCAGAGGGAGCAGGAGAGGGAGAGGAGAACAGACTCCTTGAGGAACAAGGAGCCGGATGCAGGGCCTGATCCCAGGACCCCTGGGATCATGACCTGACCAAAGGAGAGGCTTCACTGACTACCGGGGTGCCCCCAGAAAATATTTTTTTAAATAAAAAAGTAAAAGGGAAGGCTAGAGCTCCATGGGGGTGGGGGGGTGGGGGTGGTAAGACTGCAGGTAGAGCCCACAGCAGGAGCCCTGGGAGCTCGGGAGCTCTCACAACACCCCCCCCCAATTCCTGCCATACCAGGCTGCCTGGGGCTCTGCTCCTCCCTTGCTAGGAGCCTTGAGAACTACTTCCTGTCCCAGACAAACCAGTTTAAGTCTTGGTGCAAATTCAGGCTGGGGTGGGGCGGTGAGAATCTTCCCGCACAGTCCCACCAAGGATTTTCCAAAATGTATTTCCAAACAATGGCAGACCTGTTTCCTGTTCAGAAAAAAATTCTCCATCTCCTNAGAAAGCAGCTTAAGTCCTGGTGCAAATTCAGACCCCAGGGCTAGGGGGTGGGGTGGGGCGGTGAGAATCTTCCCGCACAGTCCCACCAAGGATTTTCCAAAATGTATTTCCAGACAATGGCAGATCTGTTTTCTTGTTCAGAAAAAAAATTCTCGATCTCCTCCTGTAAGCCTTGGGTCTCCCAGCTGGCTACATTTGAACAAAGGGTTTTACTACAAAAGCAAAATGAACATTTCTTTTCTGTTCATCCTTCCCCGTTGCAGTGAGGAAACTAAAGTCTCGCGAGAGAAGTGACCCCACCGAGGTGCAGAGAAAGTCCCTCCACTCCCTACCTTTCTGTCCCCAGTGCCCCACATGCCAGCCGCTATGGTGGCCCACAGTTTACTCCTGCCACTCCTGCTGCCTAAATGTTCTCCACCTTCTGCTCTCCTAGTATCATCTATGCCCAGTATCCTCTATGCCCAAGACATTCAGCCATAGCACCTCCCCCTGCACCCAGCACCCCTCTGCACCCCTCACCAAGCCTTCAGTCACAGGTGTCACCCCACAGCCTCTCTAGTTCAAACAGAATTCCTTTCTCTGGCCTCCAGCTGTGCTTCCTAGGGCACTAGCCAGGCTCTGATTACCTTGGGCTATAATTTATCTGTTTACACAAGTTTCTGCTGGGAAACCTGAAGCTCATTATACAGTTCCTCTGAATCCCGGGGTCCTGCTTCCCACCTGGCACAGAGAAGGTGCCCCAGAAATGACTGTCGGATGCCCTGGCTGCGGTCAGAAT
>NW_023181403.1:1112-1316 GCF_002007445.2 Ailuropoda melanoleuca | reverse complement strand
TCAAGGTAATATTAGCCTCATAGAAAGAGTTTGGTAGCTTTCCTTCTGTTTCTATTTTTTGAAATAACTTTCAGAGAATAGGTATTATTTCTTCTTTAAATGTTGGGTAAAATTCCCCAGGAAAACCATCCGGGCCTGGAGTTTTGTTATTTGGAAGGTTGTTTATCACAGACTCAATCTCCTCATAATTAATTGGCCTCTTTA
>NW_023181403.1:489-1051 GCF_002007445.2 Ailuropoda melanoleuca | reverse complement strand
AAATCTATTTCTTCCTGTTTCAGTCTTGGTAGTTTATAGGTTTCCAGGAAGGCCTCCATCTCTTCCAGATTGCTTAGTTTTTTGGCATATAGCTGTTGATAAAAATTTCTAATAATCCTTCCAATTTCAATGCTGTTGTTCGTGACCTCTCCTTTTTCATTAATAATTTTATTAATTTTGGTCCTTTCTCTTTTCTTTTGGATAACTCTTGCCAGTGGTCTATCAATTTTATGGATTCTCTCAAAGACCCAGCTTCTAGTCCTGTTGATTTGCTCTACTGTACTTCTGGTTTCTAATTCATTTATTTCTGCTCTAATTTTGGTCAACTGCTTCCTCGTGAGTGGATTAGGCCTGTCCCTCTGTTGCTGTTCCAGCTTCTTGAGGTGAGAATATAAAAACTGCATTTTAGATTTTTCTGTTCTTTTGAGTGAAGCTTGGATGGCTATGTATTTCCCCCTTAGGACTGCCTTTGCAGTATCCCATAGGTTTTGGAGCGTTGTGTTTTCATTCTCGTTGGTCTCCATAAATTCCTTAAATTGATTTTTGATTTGCTGGTTTATCG
>NW_023181403.1:0-202 GCF_002007445.2 Ailuropoda melanoleuca | reverse complement strand
ATTCAAAGCCTTTGATTCTTTGCTTAGTTTTTGCCAGGGTGTTCTGTCTATTTCTGATAGTGGGGTGTTGAGGTCCCCTACTATTAATGCATTTTTACCTATATGTCTCTTTATTCTGGTTAGGAGTTGGTTTGTGTATCTTGCTGCTCCCCTCTTGGGGGCATATATATTTATAATTGTCATATCCACTTGTTGAATACTT
>NW_023181402.1:1081-1307 GCF_002007445.2 Ailuropoda melanoleuca | reverse complement strand
TTTTCTGGTTCCATACAAATTGAAGGACTATTTGTTCCAGTTCTTTGAAAAATGTCCTCAGTATTTTGATCAGGATAGCATTGAAAGTGTACATTGCTCTGGGTGGCATGGACATTTTAACCATGTCAATTCTTCCGATCCATGAGCATAGAATATTTTTCCATCTTTTTGTGTCTTCCTTAATGTCTTTCAAGAGTGATCTATAGTTTCTAGAATATAGGTCCTT
>NW_023181402.1:0-1025 GCF_002007445.2 Ailuropoda melanoleuca | reverse complement strand
TTTTGGTGCTATTGTAAATGGGATGGATTCCCTAATTTCTCTTTCCTCAGTCTCATTATTTGTGTATAGAAATGCAAGTGATTTCTGAGCATTGATTTTGTATCCCGCCACATTACTGAATTGCTCTGTAACTTCTAATAGTTTGAGAGTGGATTCTTTTGGGTTGTCCATATAGAGTATCATGTCATCTGTGAAGAGAGACATTTTGACTTCTTTGCCGATTTGGATGCCTTTTATCCCTTTTTGTTCTCTGATTGCTGTTGCAAGGACTTCTAGTACTATGTTGAATAATAGAGGCGAGAGTGGGCTTCCTTGTCGTGTTCCTGATCTTAAGGGAAAGGCTTCCAGCTTTTCCCCATTGAGAATGATATTTGCTGAAGGCTTTTCATAGTTGGCTTTTATGAGATTGAGACATGTACCCTCTATTCCTACACTCTGAAGGGTTTTATTCAGAAAAGGATGCTGCATTTTGTCTAATGCTTTTTCTGCATCAATTGAGAGGATCATATGGTTCCTGAGTCTTTTCTTGTTGATATGACGTATCACACTGATCGATTTGCGAATGTTGAACCACGCTTGCGTTCCAGGTATGAATCCCACTTTGTCATGATGGATAATCCCTTTAATGTACTGTTGGATTCTATTAGCAAGGATCTTGTTGAGGATTTTGGTGTCCATATATTCATTAGGGAAATGGGTCTGTAATTCTCCTTTTCAATGGCGTCTTTGCATGGTTTGGGGATCGAGGTAATATTGGCCTCATAGAATGATTTTGGTTGCTTTCCTTCCGTTTCTAATTTTTGAAACAGCTTATGGAGAATAGGTATTATTTCTTCTTTGAATGTTTGGTAAAATTCCCCAGGAAAACCATCTGGACCTGGAGTTTTGATTTTTGGAAGGTTGTTTATCACTGTTTCAATCTCTTCATAATTAATTGGCCTGTTTAAAAAATCATTTTCTTCCTGTTTCAGTCTTGGTAGTTTATAGGATTCCAGGACGGCCTCCATCTCTTCCAGATTGCTTAA
>NW_023181401.1:0-1238 GCF_002007445.2 Ailuropoda melanoleuca | reverse complement strand
ATTAGTTTTCAAAATCTATGCAAAATGAGGAAAACACCTTTGTTTTAATATGAGTCTATATAATCATATCTGTGTATACACAGTGTACACAAGGAGGGAAACACTTGCATATATTAAAAGATGGGNTATGCATGAAGGAAAGAAAAAGCAACAAAATGTTAACAGTTATTTTGAAGTGATGGGATTATGGGTAATTTTGTTTCCAACAATGAGCATGTACATTTTTTATACATATAATTTTTAAAATTGGGGAAAAGGGCAAGAGTTCATTAGTTTTCAAAATCTATGCAAAATGAGGAAAACACCTTTGTTTTAATATGAGTCTATATAATCATATCTGTGTATACACAGTGTACACAAGGAGGGAAACACTTGCATATATTAAAAGATGGGTATACAGCAAATGTCAAGTGATATACTTAATATCTTCGGGTGACAGGATTTACATTGTTTTATTTTTCTCCAAAGTCCTGTATTTTTCGAATTTTCCACAAATGATCATCTCTCAGATTTTTATTTCATATAGAGTAAGTGAATGATTTCTATTTTCCTTCCTTGTTTTCTTTCCAGGTCTCACATTCACAGATTACCATTTTACTCCAGAGGAAAAACCAATTGAAAAATTACTAAGAGCTATATGAAAAAACTCCAGAACAAGATTTCTTAAATTCATATAAAGTCCTATAAATGCTAGTATTCAACTATTATATACTAGCAAAAAAATTAACAACCCTATCCGTCACCCTTACTTTTTTCATGCACTAATTCAAGGTAACTTTATAAAGAAGTTTTGTTTTGTTTTGTTTTGTTTTACAGTTTGTAAATTCTAACTCTCACAATATAAGATTTAAAATATTCAAATATTTTTTTAAAAATTCAAATATTTGGGGGCGCCTGGGTGGCTCAGTCATTAAGCATCTGCCTTTGGCTCAGGGCGTGATCCCAGGGTCCTGGGATCAAGCCCCCCATCAGGCTCCTCCACTGGGAGCCTGCTTCTTCCTCTCCCACTCCCCTTGCCTGTGTTCCCTCTTGCTGGCTGTCTCTCTGTCAAATAAATAAATAAAATCATTTAAAAAAATTCAAATATTTGTCTTAATAACAATTTCATCTTTTAGCTTAAGTAGATAAAGATCTGTTGACATAAAGGGATGATAAATGATACCATTGTATCCAAAAATACATAGAGATGCACATAAATTTACATAGGGAAATGTTTGGTGAGATAAGCATTATATGTT
>NW_023181400.1:0-1127 GCF_002007445.2 Ailuropoda melanoleuca | reverse complement strand
CTTGGTCACCCTGGCACAGAGTCTGCCTTTGCTCCTCCCCCTGCTTATATTCTTTCTCATGCGTGCTCTCTCTCAAATAAATAAATAAATAAATAAATAAATAAAATTTAAAAAAATTTAAAACCCCCAAAAACAAAAACCAGAAAGCATAAGTAATCCTTAAATTGGGAATAAGAGTGTCAGTACAAGGACAATTGCATTTGCTTATCATTAATGGACTTCAGACTGCCCAAGTAACTAAAAACTTGAAATGCCCATGTCCTCAATTCTTTGCTTGAATATTANTCCTCAATTCTTTGCTTGATTATTCCTCTGCATCCAGTAAGGGTTACAAACCATGGATATCAATTATTAAATCCTTAATGAAATCCAGGAGTTTAGGTAAGATTTTGAACCACTTGCAATTGTTTGGTCTAGAGGTTTCTACAAACTAGTGGTGTAGGAGGAACCCCTACAATATAACAGTTACAGCAATGTACTATAAATAAATAACTTGTAGCTGTAAGCAACAAAGATACTCATCCAGTTTAGCATTTTATGTCAACTCAACAGTGATACAGTTTCAAACTGGTGTCATTGACTAAGGTTGAGTTTATAGGTTGTCATGACCACAGTTCCAAGCGCTGAGAGTTTTTTCAGCACCTCATGGTATCACAGCGGGGGTAATTTTCTTATCATTAATTTTAATTTCTTTCTCTCTCTCTTTCTCTTTGGCCTACTTTTCATAGTGACCTACAGAATATATCACCCTCTTAATCTTATCTAGGTCACAAACCGGAACAGGGAGAGATACTTATTAAAGATAGGTACCTATTAAAGAGAGATACCTAAATAAATTACCTATTTCAAAGTTCAAAAATTGTGAGTGTATATATGTGTATAATTTTAAGTAAAAATATTGAATTTATTCAAAATTTGGAATTAGGTATTGGAAATAGGAATTTATTTGAATATGTGTTTTCATACTGTATTTAGTCTGCAGAAAATGAAGATTTCCAAATCTTTGGAAGGAATAAGTAGTTTAGTGTATCCACTTTGGTTCCACAATGAAAACCTACCATTTTACCTCTAAGATTAACCATTTAAGTAAAATATATTATATATATACATTATTATATTATTATTAT
>NW_023181398.1:0-1918 GCF_002007445.2 Ailuropoda melanoleuca | reverse complement strand
TGCTGCAGAGAGGGTTGGTGCAGAAGGGAAGGAGTAGGGCCCTGAGGGTGGTCTGCAGCTAAAATGGTCTGTGGAAGGGACCATGTGTGTTTGTGTGTGTGTTTGGGGCCCTGCCCGTGATGCCAGTCATGCCTGCATAGGGTGTTGAGCCAAGGAGGCGCCTCCTGCCCCCCTGCGCTCCTNGCGCCTCCTGCCCCCCTGCGCTCCCAGAGTTGTGTGTCATGGGGCAGTTGCCCAATATTCAAGGGGCTGGAAGCACCACACTCCCCAGTCAGTCACCCTGTGGGGGTGGATCTACATCTCTGCACAGACCCAGAGTAGCCCAAATGCAGACCAGAAGCCAAGGAAAGGGAGCTCTGAGAGAGTCAACCTGTGGAGTTCCTGGCAGAGTGAGTGCGTGCTGTGTGCCCATGGGGGGGGTCTGGAAGTAGGGGCACTCTGAGTGAAACGCAGGGTTCTGGAAAGGCATGTGGTGAGAGTTCATCATGGAGACCCAGGTGAGTTTTCTTTTTGCCTTGAATGTCTCTTCTGCCTAGTCTCCATCAACTGGCCGAACGCCCCATACCCAGGAATTCCAGGGCACATGCTAAGCAGAGCTTTTGTGGGATGGGTCGCTGACATTCCAGGGTTTCCCGTGTTCCCCAGCAAAAGCGAGAGTAAGGACCGCACGGTCCCCAAATTCAGTGTGGTGCCCCCTGTCCTCTGACAGAGTGCACGTAATGGACCTTGTTCAGTTCCACGAGTTCAGCAGGGTGTTCCCTGTTCCCTCAGGCACAGGTGTGTCGCTAGGAAGCCCCAGAGCCATTACCCAACTTCAGCATTGTGCTCCCTGTCCCTGGGAATGGGGGTAATGGGCTGGAAGATAATTACTACTAAAAGTCACGTCTGAGTTTCCCCTTCTCCCAGAAACCGCAGCAGGTGTGCAGGCTTTAGGTCTGAGGAGCCGCCTTCTCCCAAGGTGACAACACTTCTCTGCTCTGGCTCTGTGAGACCTGAGGTTTTGAACGTCTTCATCTGAGTCATGAAGGCAGCTTGACAGGGGATGCTAGCGTTCAGAGAAAGCGGCAGGTCCATTTGGAGAAATGTCATATCCACGTCAGGACTGGAGGTAAAACCTCTCATTAACCCACCATCTTCTGGGCTTTTCTCTTTTCTCTAGTTGAGCCATGAAGTAAAACCTATGTAATAGCTGTTAGCGTTCTGGATTTGGTAAGGAGGTACTTAGTTTCTGAGCATGGAGCACTTTGCAGGGGATCACATTTTCTCTGTTCATTGAGTGCTTATGAATGTATTTTGAAGAGCTGTTTCCTAGAAACTCTCTTTCAATAAAACAAAAGGTGATATTTACTCTTTGTGTATTTTTAATATATGCATCTAACAGTGTTTATTCAGTTGGGCCTAAGATATGGGTGTGTGGCCACCATTTAGCTTTAGATGGCTTTTTGTCATCACATACAGATTGGGATGATGTCTTGCCATTTGTGAAAGGTGATGTTTCATCACTGATTAGTCTTTTCATCCCAAGAGTTACAGTTAGGTTTNGGTTCGAGGGAAAATTCAAAATCTTTCCAAGCAGCCTTTTCCTGTTCAAAAGTTAAGCTTGACTATCTACCTTTACTATAGGTATCATCTTGATATTTTGATGTGCCTTATTCTCTCTGTTATTTCTTTGATGGTGGAGTCAGGAGAGTCTTTGGGAATTCCTTTGGCTAGAGGCATGCTGTTGGCTTCAAGGGGCTTGGCAACAGGAGCCCTGGGGTGAGTACTGGAACTGCTTGCCTGATGCTGGGTGAGTCAGGTTATTCCACAGAGTTTCTGTTTCCTCATTATGAGATTGCTGGAAGGTGAAAAAAGTCACGCAGAGAAAGGCAATTATACGGATTCACTCATTTTTGGAACAGGAGAAATAGCAGGGAGA
>NW_023181397.1:1357-1614 GCF_002007445.2 Ailuropoda melanoleuca | reverse complement strand
GTATTGAGTTTGAGAAGTTCTTTGTAGATCTTGGATACCAGTCTTTTATCTGTAGCATCATTTCCAAATATATTCTCCCATTCCGTGGACTGCCTCTTAGTTTTTTTGACTGTTTCCTTGACTGTGCAGAAGATTTTTATCTTGATGAAGTCCCACATGTTCATTTTATCGTTTGTTTCTCTTGCCTTTGGAGATGTGTCATAAAAAAGGTTGCTTTGGCTGATGTCATAGAGGTTGCTGCCTATGTTCTCCTCTAG
>NW_023181397.1:466-1069 GCF_002007445.2 Ailuropoda melanoleuca | reverse complement strand
CTTTGTGATCACAGCTTTGTAGTACAGCTCAAAATCCGGCATTGTGATGCCCCCAGCTTTGTTTTTCCTTTTCAACAGTTCCTTGGCAGTTCGGGGCCTTTTCTGGTTCCATACAAATTTAAGGACTATTTGTTCCAGTTCCTTGAAAAATGTCATTGGTATTTTGATCGAGATAGCATTGAAAGTGTAGACTGCTCTGGGTAGCATGGACATTTTAACTATGTTAATTCTTCCGATCCATGAGCATGGAATATTTTTCCATCTTTCTGTGTNCATCTTTCTGTGTCTTCCTCAATGTCTTTCAAGAGTGATTTATAGTTTCTAGAATATAGATCCTTTATGTCTCTGGTTAATTCCAAGGTAACGTATGGTTTTTGGTGCTATTGTAAATGGGATGGATTCCCTGATTTCTCTTTCTTCAGTCTCATTATTCGTGTATAGAAATGCAACTGATTTCTGAGCATTGATTTTGTATCCCGCCACGTTACTGAATTGCTCTATAACTTCTAATAGTTTGGCAGTGGATTCTTTTGGGTTTTCCATATACAGTATCACGTCATCTGCGAAGAGAGACATTTTGACTTCTTCTTTACTGATTTGGAT
>NW_023181397.1:0-182 GCF_002007445.2 Ailuropoda melanoleuca | reverse complement strand
TAATAGTGGTGAGAGTGGGCATCCTTGTCGTGTTCCTGATCTTAAGGGAAAGGCTTCCAGCTTTTCCCCATTGAGAATATCTGCTATAGGCTTTTCATAGATGGTTTTTACGAGATTGAGGAATGTACCCTCTATTCCTACACTCTGAAGGGTTTTAATCAGGAAAGGATGCTGTATTTTGT
>NW_023181396.1:0-1483 GCF_002007445.2 Ailuropoda melanoleuca | reverse complement strand
ATGTTTAAGGTAGTCTGTAGAGCTAAATCAGAAAAGATTTAATTAATCAAAAGACGCCTAAGAAGTAATGAGGATGCGAATTTATTCCCAGGCTTACAAGCTGGCGAAGGATTTTGAATTATATTGGAATGATACAAATGATGTTTTAGGATGAGAAATTGCAGAACTAACTCATCTCAAAGTAAATGTCAGTTTGGATGAATGTTTTTCATTATAACAGTCTAAGTATTTTTCTGTGTGTATTATTTGTTGCTAGTTTCCAAAAATTAGCATTTCATACTATGCAAATATTTCTATTTGCCTTATTGCCGAGAAGAGATTTGTCCACAAGCTTTTGTGAATCAAGTGGATTTAACTTAAATCCAAAATTTAATTACAAATACGGTGATTGTGTTGACTCATTCTTATGCATTTCAATTAGATGAGAAACATACCAGCTGGTAACTATCCACTTNGCTGGGAACTATCCACTTATAGATTAAGAAATATTAATTTCAGGGTATTCCAGTGTACTTTAAAAAGGATCCAGATCATCACAGACTTTTAATGTTTTTATTTTTATTGTCCTATTTGGCATAATACATATACATGTGGTCTAATTGTCAGGATTTAATGGTGGGAATAAAAGTATCAGTATATTGGTTTTGAGTGTTCCTGAACAAGTTCATGTTAGGAACTGGTCATTTTAAATGCGTTGTAATTCCGAGTATCTAGAATTTTACTCAATTAATTCATACAAAGATTTTTTTCCTCTTGTCCTTTGTGTGTGTTAATTGNTTTCAATACAAAAAGTTAGCTTATGTAAAAGGTCTCAGATGATTATCTTGATCCTTAGAACTTTCAAGACATTATCCTTCTGCACGATTACAACAAATAGACATTCTGTGATAGATGCAGATACAATTTCCAAAGCTACATTAATTGCATAATTTGTAATAGTAGCTTGGTATAGGCACTGCTTGCAGAGTGAGAAACAATCCAGAATAATCTAATCAGCATGATCACTGAATCTTTATTAGTCTTTGGTTAGTTATCTATTAGCATGCAAAGGATCCCATCTTTGTGCTCTTGTCTTTCATTAATGTACCTTTTAAAGTTACTCCAGAGAAATTTAGAGGAAAGTAGAAAATAAATGTCTCTTATTTCCTTTAAAATCTGACTCTGCATACATCTCTTGACAAGTTGACTCTGCCTTCAGCAATCTCAAGCTTTTACTAATATATTCCTTTTGCCATTCATGTGAGTGGGCTAATCTTAGCATGTACCCAATATTACTTAATTTAAAATTTTCTAGCTACCTATAGTTGGAGTAAAAAGGGAGGAGTTACACTTTCTCTTCTTTCTCCTTCTTTTGTACAGTCAGGAGATATCAGGACATCTTAGTTCTAATTATTTCACTAATAGCTAAGTGCCAAATCACCTCACTTCTTTAGGCTTAAATTTTCTTAATCTGTAATAGAAAAAGGGTTGACTACAAATTTTT
>NW_023181395.1:262-571 GCF_002007445.2 Ailuropoda melanoleuca | reverse complement strand
ATTTCTTCCTGTTTCAGTCCTGGTAGTTTATAGGTTTCCAGGAAGGCCTCCATCTCTTCCAGATTGCTTAAGTTATTGGCATGTAGCTGTTGATAAAAGTCTCTAATAATCCTTCCAATTTCATTGTGGTTGGTCGCGACCTCTCCTTTTTCATTCATAATGTTATTAATTTGGGTCCTCTCTCTATTCTTTTGGATAAGTCTTGCCAGAGGTCTGTCAATTTTATTGATTCTTTCAAAGAACCAGCTTCTAGTCCTGTTGATCTGCTCTACTGTACTTCTGGTTTCTAATTCATTGATTTCTGCTCTA
>NW_023181395.1:0-168 GCF_002007445.2 Ailuropoda melanoleuca | reverse complement strand
ATATAAAAACTGCATTTTAGATTTTTCTATTCTTTTGAGTGAGGTTTGGATGGCTATGTATTTCCCCCTTAGGACAGCCTTTGCAGTATCCCATAGATTTTGGACCATTGTGTCTTCATTCTCGTTGGTCTCCATAAATTGTTTAAATTGATTTTTGATTTCCTGGTT
>NW_023181394.1:0-905 GCF_002007445.2 Ailuropoda melanoleuca | reverse complement strand
GCTATTTTTCTAAGCCAACTTATAGAGAACAGAAATACAGTATTCATGCTTACAAGTGAACAAATCTTGAGCGTACAGTTCAATGACTTTCCACAAGGTAACATCTATGAAACCTTTACCCAGTCAAGAAATAGAACACTGCTATCTCACCCAAAGTCCCACTTTGGGTTCCTTCCCACACACCACGGAACCCCTTTGATGTATCTNCCTTTGATGTATCCATGATCCTGAATTCTGTCACCATAGAATGGTTTTACCTGCTTTTGAATTTTTTGGTCTAGTATTTTCAACTCAAGATTATATGAGATTCATCCATGTTTTTGTGTGTGGCACTATTATACTTATTTTCATTGTGTTTACAATATACAACTCTATGCACATGTCACAACTCACTTATTGTTTATGTATTTATCGTTGATAAGTATTTGGGTCATTTTCTATTTTGGGCTGTAACAAGTCATAAGACCTTATTTGTATGTCTTTTGGTGCTCAGATATACACATTTCTGTAGGGTTCACATACGGGGTGGACTTTATAAGTAATGGGGTAAGCATATGTCCAACTTTTGTAAATACTGCCAAGCAATTTCCAAAGTGTGTGTTTGTTTGGTTTTTAAAAGACTTTATTTATTTATTTGTCAGAGAAGGAGTGAGAGAACACAAGCAGGGAGAGTAGCAGGCAGAGGGAGAAGCAGGATCCCCACTGAGCAGGGGGAGCCCGACATAGGGCTCGATCCCAGGACCCCGGGATCATGATATGAGCCGAAGGCAGACACTTAACTGACTGAGCCACCCCGGTACCTCAATTTCCAAACTATTTGTAATAATTTATACACCTACTGGCAATATATGAGAGTTTCGGATTTTTGTTATCCTCACCAATACTTCATATCACTTAAAAACTAA
>NW_023181393.1:0-2067 GCF_002007445.2 Ailuropoda melanoleuca | reverse complement strand
TATATATATAAAGTTTTTCTTTCTTCAGGATTTCGGGATGCAGTTTATATATAGATAGATAGATAGATAGAGAGATACAAAACTAAATTTAAATACAATGAAAGGATAGAATGTAAGTGTTAAAATGAAAATTAAAAAATACTTAAAAAAAGAGTTGATAAAATAAGAAATTGGTTGAAAAGAAAGGAGGAAAAAGATTATAATTGAAAGACTAAAGAAGCATGAGAAAAAAAACCCATGAATTCTATATACTATTTCCCCTAGTGCTGGAGTTTTGCAATTCTGTGTGATCAACAAACTTAGTCTTAGTTGGATGTTCTTGATGATCTTCTGGGGGAGCGGCCTGTTGCACTGATTCTCAGATGTCTTTGCCCCAGCTGGAATTGTACCACCCTTGCCAGGGGTCCAGGCTAAGTAAGCTGCTCCAGATTTCTCTATGTGGCTTTTGTTCCCTGAAGGCTTTCTGCATTGCTTTAGAGGATGAAAATGAAAATGGTGGCCTCCTAATCTCTAGCATTGGAGCCAAGCAGAAAGCTCATGCTTCCCACGCCTCAGTGTGCCCTCAGGGAAAAGCAGTCAATCACTTCTGTCTCCCTGGTGTCTGGCCATACCCCATGTTCACACAGCCTGTGACTGAGCATTTCCATCTCAGACACACAACTCTGATTCTAGTCTTTAAACTCTGCAGACTCCTGTGGTACACACGTGTTGCTCCCCCTGGGAACTCATTGGGGTTCTGCTGCTTTTTGGGCCCCTGCTTGGACAGTGGTTGACCAACTGTGCAGCCCCTCGGTGCCTTTCATACAGGGATATCCCTCACTGGAATAGACTTCTAAATTTCCAATTTTGCTCTCTGCTGCTATATCACTTTCCAGTAACCCACTTACAGAAGCTCTCTCCTCCCTGGGTTTTTCTTCTGATATATGACCTCAGATTCACTTCTCCACACCTTCTACCATGTAGGAATTTGTCACTTTTCTTTTTGGAGAATTGAAGCAATTCTTTCCTTAGATCTCCAGTTGAGTTTGCAGGTGTTCAGAATGATTTGATAGCTATCTAGCTGAATTCCTGGGACCCGACAAAACTAAAGTCTCCTAATCCTCTGCCATCTTGTACTCTCTCCTTCGTATTCTTATTTTTAGTATTCTGTTATTTAGATGTACCAGAATTTGTGTCTCCCCTTAATCTATTTAAGGAAGACTTAGATGTTTTCAGTTTTGGACAATTATAAGTTCATGTGTGGCATGTGTGTGTGTGTGTATACATTTTCAACTAATTTAGGAAAATGCCTAGGAGTGCAATTGCCCCATCATATATTAAGACTCTGCTTAGCTTTGTAAGAAACTGCTAAACTCTCTTTTAACTTTGCAGAATGGTTTTGCATTCTTACCAGCTATTAATTAGAGTTTCCTATTGATTTACATCCTCACCAACATTTGGTATTGTTAGCTTTTACATTTTTAAAAAAACTTTTAGCCATTCTAACATGTGTGTCTTGGTACTTCATTGTTTGATTTGCAATTGCCTAATAACATATGTTGAGATGTTTTAGATGTTTATTTGCCACCTGCATATCTTCTTTGGTTAGAAGTCAGGATCTTTTTGCCTATTTCTTAGTTGACATATTTATTTTCTTACTATTGAATTTTAAGTGTCTTTTTTATATTTTGGAAAGAAGTTCTTTATCAGATATGTGTTTAGCAAGTATTTTTCTCCAATTATGTGACTTGTCAAAATTTTTTAACTGTGTATTTTGCAGAGCAGAAGTTTTTCATCTTAATAAAGTCCAACTTAGCAATTTTTTTCTTTCATGGATCATACCCTACTGCCCTACTCTGTGTCCTTCCCCTCTCTAACTCTTCCTATAATATTCATGATTTCCAGTGAGACTGTCCCTAAAACTTACTATATGGACCATGTTTTAGTTTCCTAGAGCTGCTGTAACAAATTGCCACAAAATGGGCATGGTAATTTATTCTATCACAGTTTTGGAGACTAGAAATCCAAAATCTCCTTCTGGAGTTTCTACAGAGCCTCAAGGAGAAACCATGTTGCATCTTTCACATT
>NW_023181392.1:0-3780 GCF_002007445.2 Ailuropoda melanoleuca | reverse complement strand
AAAATAATTATATTCTTCAAAACAACAAACTTAGAAGAGTGGTATTGTTTTTTATTTTTTGCAAATCTCTTTAATATCTGGCTTAAGAGAAGACCCAACTGGATCCTCATATCTCCTTCTGCTCAATCTGTTGCAATATATTGTTTTTACTAAAATATATGAGGAAACTCCAGCTTCACACAGATATGTAGTTAGAAAGGGGAAGTCTATTTTAATAACCTTTAGAATAATTGTGAGTATTCTTGCTTCTACATTAAAACTCACCAAAGGGAACTTTCTTAAAGGTTATTAGCAGTGTAGAACTGAAACCACATGAAGGAACTTTTCAAACTCTGTTACATTAAAATCCATTGGCCTGTCTTGAACTTGGACTGGGTCTTTTACCCACGTATGATTTCGAGGCACCATGACGTGGTTATTTTGGAAAATATTGACTCACTAAGTTGTGCAGGTTTTCCAAATGTTGACACTTTTCATTATACACTATCAAGAAATCACTTTTATTAATTTCACCACCAATTTCATCAAGAAAAGTTTTAAAAATTGGTAAGTTGTTAAGCTTATGGCAGTAGATACGTGTTTTCTAAAATCTGAATTGTTTGCTTAAATTTTATCATTGGCAACAAATACTGTCAGTTGTCCTTGACGTGACCAGCTCACTCCACTCACTTTTTATAAAATGTCTGCCAAATAGCCAAAACTGAATAACCATAATTTGTCAGTTCTTTCAAGAAAAAACAGTCCTATTAGAATAGTAGAAAAATTGACTAAAGTCCTTAATTCTTAAGGAATTGAGACTTTATTAATAAGAGAAAATTTTCTCAAGCAAGAGAGTGACACAATCAAAGAACTATATTAAGGAAATTAATGTGATGATAGCAAATGTGGTGTATTTCAATGAGAAGAGTTAGGTTTCTGGGTGGGGATGGAAGCCAATGTGCTAAGCTAAAATCATATTGATAATGTTCTGTTTTTTTAAACTGTACGGGGAGAACATGGGTGTTTTATTACTCCCCATATTTATATAAACATTATGTATGTACATGCTCTATTATAAAATATTAGCTTTAGAAAGAAAATAATACACTATACACCCCCCATAATATACCTTTACGGCTTTCCTAGTGTTCAAAGAATTATTAGCATGGAATTTCCTTCCCTAGAAACCTCAGGTGCTTAAAATAAGTTGATTTGGAATTTTTAAAGATGTCTCCTCCTAGCTCAGTGCTTTTATTTATGACCAGAGAAACATTATTCACAGCTATACTAAACTATTAATTAAAAATATTTGACAGATTTTAAGATCTACATTAATATTCATCAATAAGCAAATAACATTTTATAAAGTCATAACAAATCAATGTTCTCATATGTTGCTAACATTATAAAACTTTAAAAATTATATTTTACTCAACAGGTTATATTATCACTGAACTACCATCACTTTCACAGGATGCCATGACTACTTTGCAGCAAATAGACTTAATTAAAAATTTAAATTTGAAACCTGATATTATAATCAATATGAAGGTAAGAATATTCGTTGTTTAGTTACTATAGTTAACCATTCTTTTTGATATTTGGAATTCAAGGAATGTCTTCAAGAATATGAATGGGACACCTGGGTGGCTCAGTCAGTTAAGCGTCTGCCTTCAGCTCAGGTCGTGATTTCAGGGTCTTAGGATCAAGCCCTGATTGGGCTCTGCAATGAGTGGGGAGTCTGCTTCTCTGTCTTTCTCAAATAAATAAATAAAATCTTAAAAAATATATTAAGTAGTTAAGGAAATAATAACATATATCAACCATAGGGACTACTGAGCTATACTTTCTGATACCTCTGTGCTTCTGCACCTGCAGCTCCATCCACAGGGAATACCTCTCTGCCTCTTCAAAAGTCTTCAACATAGTCATCCTATGAAAGTCAGTTCAGACATCATCTGTTTCCCTGATGACCACCCCTTCCACACCAGCACACATATTAACTAACTCGTTCTCTCGCTCTTTCACTCTCACTTTCTCCTTTTCTCTCTCCCTCTTCCTCTCCTTTTCTCTTCCTCCTTCTCCCCTATATCTTACTAACCACAGGAAAGTTAAATACTTCTCTGATGACCATTCATGTTGCTCTCTTCTATCGTATTTCTTACTATATATTGTAATTGTCCATTTTCCTTCTGGACTCTGTGTTATTTGAAGGTGAGAACCATGTCTTACTCATATAAACATGAACTAACACAATACATGGTACCTAATAGACACCTGATAAGTTTGCTAGTTAAATAAAATGAAAGAAGGAGCAAATGAGCTGGACATATGAATGTTAAAAAACATGACTAGGTTGATTAAGAATCAAGTCTAGGTCCTGTTCCCAATCTCTCCTTTATCAACAGCATGTGGTAGATGACATTTAGGAGACTTGATTTCCTCTTTACAAAAATAATAACAGTCTCACGGTGGTATGATGAGAAGTCAGGGAGGCTAGTTTATATGTTTGTTTATATGAAAATAAATGATAAGCTTTTATATTCACACCTGCCTGATTCCCCAAAGAGTTTGACAGCTCAAAGTAACTGAGATGCTCCTCAGCCCCGACGCTGGCACCCGGAGTGTGTTGGGTTAGCTGTGAGAGAGAGGAGGTGTTGCGGTGCTGAGCATGGTATAATCTGCAGCCCACCGCAAGCCATGGTTGGAGGCCAATCAAAATCCCTGGATGGACCCTGAGAATGTCACACATGTATAAGGGAGAGAACAAAAGATCACAAACAATTAACTAAAACCAAATATAAAGTCCAAGCCATGGAAAACATAGATTGTGTAGGAAATTAACATCTGGTGGAACAAGAGTACAGATATACAAGCCATTAGCCTCCATATGCTTACATTTGGAGCAAAAATTTGGTTCCAAGTTTGATGAGCCAAAGTAGAAGGGGAAACATAACCAGTTATATAAAATTCACACATCCATGAAAAGACAAGACATTCCTCAGAAAAGACAAGATGAGAGAAATTAGAATTAAAATTTTAAATGAGAGAAGTATTACATGGGTCTTAATCTAAAAGATCATCAATGTAGAGAATGAAGCCCTTAACCTCCTTTATATTATAAATGTGGTAGTGGGTATCCAGGCAGTTTCTACATTTTGACTCAAGTGTGATCAGAGGGCCTAATGTGAGACAGAACTCAATACAACACACATTTCTCTGATGGTTTGGCCTTATTTGGGGATAACTCTTGGAATTTCTAGAGCAGAAGTTCTTAGCCTAGAATCCAGGAATCCAGAAACATCTGTGAAACTTCTAAAATTATTGTGTATGTCTGTTTTTCTGAAGCAAAAACTGATAAGTTTCCCTCATATTCTAAACGGGTCTGTACTACCAAAAAAAAAAAAAAGAATAAGGGCCAGTGATCTACTACAGCAGTGGTTCTGAATATGTTCCCAGAGCCAGCTCCATCAGCAGCACTCAGAAGCTTGTTAGGAATACATATTCTTAGGGCCTACCCCAGAATGATGACTCAGAAACTCTGGGGGCGAGGGGAGGGACGTTCAGCTATCTGTGTTGACAAGTCCTCCACATGACTCTTGATGTCCGCTGAAGTGAGAGGACCACCTCTCTGAGGCGTGTCCTTCAGACTCACCCTCATATTCGTTACTTCCTGCAAGTGAAGGTAAGAGACAGCTGAAGGCAGTAGTCTTTGTCAAGGACCCTCAGTGCGGGTATTCTGGGTTGCTGAATAAGGAAGGGCAAATACACACTATAAAAATGACCTGAGAGGGTTGAAAT
>NW_023181391.1:0-664 GCF_002007445.2 Ailuropoda melanoleuca | reverse complement strand
CCTTGCTGGCTGCAGTCTTGCCTCCAAGCAGGAGGCAGCTGATCCCGCCCACCAGGGTTGCCTGAGAGCTCGCCCACACTCCTGGGTCAGAGCTCCTGTCACTTCCACTGGCCCCTTTCCTGTCTGCAATCCGACTGGGGGAATTGTGGCAAGAAACGAGGACCACCCAAATAAGAACAAGCAAAAGCTGTTGATTCAGAGTTGGCCATAAAGCAAAGGAGTTGGCCACGATCACATTTGGCGGAAACTCCAAGGCGGCAGGAGTGGGAAAGCTTTATAATGGAAACGAGGGATGGCCTCAGGTATGCCCTGAGGAGAGGTGGTTGGCCCAGACAGCTGGAGGCGGGCTAACTGGAAGAGGGCGGTCTCCATGATTGGTTAGGGAGTTATTTTCCTTTCTCTGGTTGGTCCTCATTTGCAACTGGGGCAAAACTGGGGAAGCTGGCCATTCTTTTTTTTTGTTTTGTTTAAATAAAGCTGGCAGTTCTTGATCCAGTCCTTATCATGTGGGGCTAATTGCAGCCAAGGTCGTGTCCCAGGGCTGGTGTCCCAGGACTGATGAGCTTGCTGGTGAGCTTGTGAGTCAGAGTTTTGCTTTTGTATAGGCTCTGGCCATTGTCCATTTGTAAATTTGGTCTCAGAATTATCCCTCTAAGAGAAGCCC
>NW_023181390.1:0-1509 GCF_002007445.2 Ailuropoda melanoleuca | reverse complement strand
TACAAAACTCTACCTGGAAACATAAAAGCAATTCAGAAGGTTTCTTTTACTCTGATTCCCAAGGGGTTTGCTATCAAGATAACTAATGCAATGAGCTCATTATTAGCAGAATCATGATTAGGCTTCTTACATGATCAAGCTGTTTTAAACAAGGCACCTGAAAAATACACTTTTAGGATTTTAGAAATTTGGACGCCATTCAAAGAAACTGTCCTTCTGGAATCTGGGTAGTGGGGGAATGTGATTTTACTGAAATCCTCTATTTGGCCTTATCCGGGGTGAATGTCAGGAGAAATAGAAAACAGCATGGCATTAGAACAGTCTCAGTCTTGGTCAATACGAATATCCTGTTTATGTTATAATGTTTCATCACTAATTATTCTTCAGAGGAGTGATGAGGAATTTATTAATACCAGTGGCTAACTGCTCACATTATTAAGGCCTTTTTTTAATGTGTGTCTCAGCGTTCCATCAACTTCAATTAGGCTACCTGGAACAAATTCGTCGCCTATAGCAACCTTCTATTTGTTTTTTTTTTTTTGCAACGAGAGAGAATTTTAAAATACAAATAGCAAAATGTCTATGTACTACTGCTGTCTCAGAAAATTAATTGCTAGCATTCTGCTGAACTTGCAAAAAGCCCACAGTTAACGTAAAGAATCATTATGGAGGAAAAAGCGATGATTTCAGCTTCAGTTTGCCTTTTAGATATGACTATCAGAAAGTGTGTGTAGTCTTGTAGATTTTTTAACTTTCTCAATGTTTGATTTTCTGGAACTAGAATAAATATTTCTACAGGTGTGTTTGAGTAAAAGCCACAAATCTTTGTATACCAAGCATTGCATCATCTCTGTGCTGGATGCAGCCAGATTTCTCTCCATGTGGCTATGGTGGTGGACTTCCAGGGAGTCAAGGGTTGGTCGCTGTGCTCTGCTCCAGGCTGGTAAATATGAAGGATATGTCCAGCTGCAGAATTTCCTCAAGAACGTGGACACGGGGGTGCCTGGTGGCTTAGTGCATTAAGTGTCTGCCTTTGCCTCAGATCATGATCCCAGAGTCCCAGGATCAAGCCCCAAGTCGGTCTCCCTGCTCAGCGGGGAGTCTGCTTCTCCCTCTGACCCTCCCCCTTCTTGTGCTTTCTCTTACTGTCTCTCAAATAAATAAGTAAAATATTAAAAAAAAAAAAAGGAACACGGACACAATGTCTACGGCAGCCCAAACTCATCAACCAGAGAGAAGATGAAAACTTCCATGTCTCCTGCAGACTTTGAGTCTCAGCTCAGTGCATCATGCCTGGATGTTGGGTATGATGTCCTCCTTGTGGACCAGATGCCCAGTGATCTCAGAATCGGCCCTCACATCCCGCCGTGGATGGGGCATCTGGCACTGCCATCGAATCTTACTTTTTCATCTGTACATTGTGCATAAAGGAGTAGGTGTTCTCTCTCATTCTCCTCACTCACTAGCATTTGGCCCACGTTGGGGAAAATGTGTAGGATTGTGGAAGTA
>NW_023181389.1:0-770 GCF_002007445.2 Ailuropoda melanoleuca | reverse complement strand
CCTGCATGAGCTCTGTGCTCAGCACAGAGTCTGCTTGACTCTCTTTCTCTCTCCCTCTGCCCCTCCCCCCTCAAATAAAAAAATAAATCTTTAAAAAAAAATACACCTGGGGCTCCTGGGTGGCTCAATCAGTTGACTGTCTGCCTTCAGCTCAGGTCATGATCCCAGGGTCCTGGGATCGAGCCTGCATCGGGCTCCCTGTTCAATGAGGAGTATGCTTCTCTTTCTCCCTCTCCCTCTGTGTGTGCTCTTTCTCTCTCAGCTCTCATTCTCTCTCAAATAAATAAATAAAATCTTAAAAAATATATTTAAAAAAATACACCTGATTCTTAAGTCCATTAAAAAAAAAACACAACCAAGAGACAGGAATAGAATAAAAAGAAACAGAATGGATGTGGTCAGATTAATTGAGGCACAGCTCCCTAAGAGGGAGTAACAGTACCCTACTGACAGGCATTAAGAACACAGGACAGTTGGTGCTTTGGGAAGTAACAAGAGGTACATTTCATNGCCAGCAGTGAGGGTTTTTTCTTGTTTCTCTTCATTTGTTTTTGTCCAAGAGCCAATTCAGGAAAATCTGCAGGCTGGATTTTTTTTCTCGTTTGAAATAAAAATAGTTTTATTGATTTCTGTGGGGAAAAAACGCTCTTCCTTCAAAGATGGCCAACGCTGTTTTTACTGCACAAGTTAACGTCTAAGCACATTTAAGAAATAAGGACAAGGTAAAAGTTAAAAATTGAGCTACCCTATGATCCAGCCATTGCACTACT
>NW_023181388.1:980-1461 GCF_002007445.2 Ailuropoda melanoleuca | reverse complement strand
TTTAATGTACTGTTGGATTCTATTAGCAAGGATCTTGTTGAGGATTATGGTGTACATATTCATTAGGGAGACTGGTCAGTAATGCTCCTTTTTGAGGGGGTCTTTGCCTGGTTTGGGGATCAAGGTAATATTAGCTTCATAGAATGAGTTGGGTAGCTTTCCTTCTGTTTCTATTTTTTTGAAATAGCTTTAGGAGAACAGGTATTAGTTCTTCTTTGAATATTTGGTATAATTCCCCAGGAAAACCGTCTGGGCCTGGAGTTTTGTTATTTGGAAGGTTGATTATCACTGACTCAATCTCTTCATAATTAATTGGCCTATTTAATATATCTATTACTTCCTGTTTCAGTCTTGGTAGTTTATAGGTTTCCAGGAAGGCCTCCATCTCGTCCAGATTGCTTAGTTTTTTGGCATATAGCTGTTGATAAAAATTTCTAATAATCCTTCCAATTTCAATGGTGTTGGTCGTGACCTCTCCCTT
>NW_023181388.1:0-833 GCF_002007445.2 Ailuropoda melanoleuca | reverse complement strand
CTGGTTTCTAATTCATTGATTTCTGCTCTAATTTTTGTCAACTGCTTCCTCGTGAGTGGATTAGGCCTGTCCCTCTGTTGCTGTTCCACTTCTTGAGGTGAGAATATAGAAACTGCATTTTAGATTTTTCTATTCTTTTGAGTGAGGCTTGGATGGTTATGTATTTCCCCCTTAGGACTGCCTTTGCAGATCCCATAGGTTTTGGACCATTGTGTTTTCATTCTCATTGCTCTCCATAAATCCTTTAAAGTGATTTTTGATCTCCTGGTTTATGGAGTCATTCTTGAGCTGGATGGTTCTTAGCCTCCAAGTGTTTGAGTTTCTTCCAGATTTTTCCTTGTGGTTGAGTTCCAATTTCAGAGCGTTGTCATCTGAGAATATGCATGGGATAATTTCAATCTTTTGGTATCAGTTGAGACCTGTTTTGTGTCCCAGAACATGATCTATTCTTGAGAATGTTCCATGGGCATTAGAATAGAATGAGTATTCTTTGGTTCTGGGGTGTAGTGTTCTATATATCTATGAGGTCCAACTCGTCGAGTATGGCATTCAAAGCCTTTGATTCTTTGCTTAGTTTTGCCAGGGTGTTCTGTCTATTTCTAATAGTGGGTTGTTGAGGTCCCCTACTATTAATGTGTTTTTATCTACATATCTATTTTGGTTAAGAGTTGGCTTGTGTATCTTGCTGCTCCCCTGTTGGGGGCATATTTATTTATAATTGTCATATCCACTTGTTGAATATTTCCCTTAAGAATAATATAATGCCCTTCTGCATCTCTCTCTATAGCCTCTAGTTTAAAATCCAATGTATCTGATATTAGAATTGCTACTCC
>NW_023181387.1:0-581 GCF_002007445.2 Ailuropoda melanoleuca | reverse complement strand
ATCCTCTATCTGTGTATGTCTGGCGAATTTAAGAGTCTATACCAGGCAACCTCACTGATACTGATGATACATATTCTCACATTCTCTAATCCAGGGCTTTACCNATCCAGGGCTTTACCAATTTTAAACATTTATGCTTTTGGTCATTATCATAAATTGCCAAAAAATTACCTGATTTTTTAAAATCAATTCACATTTTTAAATTAAAATATATTTATCTTAAAATTTTGTATTGAAAGGAAACATCATTACTAAGCTTAAAAGCCAGTATCAATTAGCATACATAGGGGTGCCTGGGTGGCTCAGTCCTTAAGCGGCTGCCTTTGGCTCAGGGCCTGATCCCAGGGTCCTGGGATCAAGCCCCGCATCGGGCTCCCTGCTCTTCTGGGAGCCTGCCTCTTCCTCTTCCACTCCGCCTGCTTGTGTTCCCTCTCTCACTGGCTGTCTCTCTGTCAAATAAATAAATAAAATCTTTAAAAAAAAAAAATTAGCATACGTAGACCATAAGTCTGAATGTGTTGAGTGTAACAGCAGGCACGCTGGGGTTGGAACGCCTCAGAGAAACACAGAGTACCTCTTAC
>NW_023181386.1:0-1090 GCF_002007445.2 Ailuropoda melanoleuca | reverse complement strand
GTTCTGTGGCAGAGGCCGCAGACTCATTGTCTTTTCTTTGCTGGGGGGGATTTCTCCTTCTCGTCATTCTGTTGAGGAGAGGTTGCAGGGTTGTCCAGAGCCCAAATTATTGAGCGGGCTGTAGGCCATGCGCCCTTGTTTTATAGGGATCTTAGGGATGTGGTCTTCTTGATTTTTCAGCCTGCCTTCTGAGGGAGGGGCCTGCTGCGCCGATACTCAGGCAACCCTGTTTGGGTACAGTCTCCGTGTCCCCTGAGAGGGGAATGGGGATGGGCACACTGTGAGCCGGTATTTCCAGGCTTTTGTTCTCTGGCGGCTTTCCCTGGCAGTTTGCTGTGCCTCTTCTGAGATTCAGAGCAGCAGTGGCCGAATCTCAGCCTCTGTCTCAGAACAGAGGGATCACGGACCATTCTCCACTGATGTTCTGGCCACTTTAACTCTTTTTTTGTTGGTGCTGCTCAACCCTGCAGCGTCCCGGGATGGGCGCCCCACACCCAGCGTCCCAGTCCTCACGTCCAGGGCTGGCCCGTCTCTGTCCTTTGTGTTTCTAACACCGCCAGCCGCCAGCCGCCCCTGCGCGCTCCTGGAGGTCCTGGTCTCAGTCTGGTTCCAGTGAGCACACTGGAGCTCCATTTCAGTCTGGTGGCATGCATTCCCCTGCTCACGGTCTCAGTCTGCTCTCTCGCGGGTGCCGGTCAGTCCGCGAGTCTGCCCGCTCCCCTGTGCAGGTGGCTACCGCTTCCCGGTGCCCAAACGTGGCGGCTCCCTCCCCCTTCTGTTTATCTTCCGATATCTGTGCACAGTTTCATGGCTTCCCGCTTCGTACCTCAATACTCAGCGCTGGGGATGTTCATTTGTAGAGGTCCAGATGTATCTTCCTGCGTCTCAGGCTGATTCCGTGNTTCCTGCGTCTCAGGCTGATTCCGTGGATGTTCAGGCTGGTCTGGTACCTATCCAACTCGACTCAGGGGACCGGCTGCAAAAGGGGTCCCCTACTGCTCCGCCATCTTAACTCCCCTATACCAGACCCCTGTTATTTTGGTTACTGTAGCTTTGCAGTCAGGAAGTGGGAGTCCTCCATTTTGTTCTT
>NW_023181385.1:395-582 GCF_002007445.2 Ailuropoda melanoleuca | reverse complement strand
TGCTTGTGTTCCCTCTCTCGCCGGCTGTCTCTATCTCTGTCAAATAAATAAATAAAATCTTTAAAAAAAAATTTATACTTGCCTCCTGAAATTAATTGTGATGCTTTTGTTCCTTTTATTTTTTTTAATGATTTTTTATTATATTATGTTAGTCACCATACAGTACATCCCCGGATTCCGATGTAAA
>NW_023181385.1:0-232 GCF_002007445.2 Ailuropoda melanoleuca | reverse complement strand
GTTTCATTCCCCCTTTTGATTACCCCCCCTTTCTTTATCCCTTTCTTCCCCTACCTATCATCCTAGTTCTTATGTTCCATAGATGAGAGAAATAATATGATAATTGTCTTTCTCTGCTTGACTTATTTCACTTAGCATTATCTCCTCCAGGGCCATCCAACTTGCAGCAAATGTTGAGAATTCGTTCTTTCTGATAGCTGAGTAATATTCCATTGTATATACGGACCACAGC
>NW_023181384.1:612-836 GCF_002007445.2 Ailuropoda melanoleuca | reverse complement strand
TTTGTAGTACAGCTCGAAATCTGGCATTGTGATGCCCCCAGCTTTGTTTTTCCTTTTCAACAGTTCCGTGGAGATTTGGGGCCTTTTCTGGTTCCATACAAATTTAAGGACTATTTGTTCCAGTTTTTTTTTGAAAAATGTCATCGGTATTTTGATCAGGATAGCATTGAAAGTGTAGATTGCTCTGGGTAGCATGGACATTTTAACTATGTTAATTCTTCCAA
>NW_023181384.1:0-281 GCF_002007445.2 Ailuropoda melanoleuca | reverse complement strand
ATTTTGACTTCTTCTTTGCCAATTTGGATACCCTTGATCCCTTTTTGTTGTCTGATTGCTGTTGCAAGGACTTCTAGTACTATGTTGAATAATAGTGGCGAGAGTGGGCATCCTTGTCGTGTTCCTGATCTTAAGGGAAAGGCTTCCAGCTTTTCCCCATTGAGAATAATGTTTTCAGTAGGCTTTTCAGAGATGGCTTTTATTAGATTTAGAAATGTACCCTCTATTCCTACACTCTGAAGGGTTTTAATCAGGAAAGGGTGCTGTATTTTGTCAAATGC
>NW_023181383.1:1237-1374 GCF_002007445.2 Ailuropoda melanoleuca | reverse complement strand
TAGAAAAATCTAAAATGCAGGTTCTATATTCTCACCTCAAGAAGCTGGAACAGCAACAGAGGGACAGGCCTTACCCACTCACGAGGAAGCAGTTGACCAAAATTAGAGCAGAAATGAATGAATTAGAAAACAGAAGT
>NW_023181383.1:0-1132 GCF_002007445.2 Ailuropoda melanoleuca | reverse complement strand
GCAAAGAGAAAGGACCGAAATTATTAAAATTATGAGTGAAAAGGGAGAGGTCACGACCAACAACATTGAAATTGGAAGGATTATTAGAAATTTTTATCAACAGCTATATGCCAAAAAACTAAGCAATCTGGAAGAGATGGAGGCCTTCCTGGAAACCTATAAACTACCAAGACTGAAACAGGAAGAAATAGATTTCTCAAACAGGCCAATTAGTTATGAAGAGATTGAGTCAGTGATAAACAACCTTCCAAATAACAAAACTCTAGGCCCGGAAGGTTTTCCTGGGGAATTCTACCAAACATTCAAAGAAGAAATAATACCTATTCTCCTAAAGCTATTTCAAAAAATAGAAACAGAAGGAAAGCTACCAAACTCATTCTATGAGGCTAATATTACCTTGATCCCCAAACCAGGCAAAGACCCCCTCAAAAAGGAGAATTACAGACCGATTTCTCTAATGAATATGGACGCCAAAATCCTCAACAAGATCCTTGCTAATAGAATCCAACAGTACATTAACAGGATTATCCATCATGAACAAGTGGGATTCATACCTGGGATGCAAGCATGGTTCAACATTCGCAAATCAATCAGTGTGATACATCATATCAACCAGAAAAGACTCAGGAACCAAATGATCCTCTCAATTGATGCAGAAAAAGCATTTGACAAAATACAGCATCCTTTCCTGATTAAAACCCTTCAGAGTGTAGGAATAGAGGGTACATTTCTCAATCTCATAAAAGCCATCTATGAAAAGCCTACTGCAAGCATTATTCTCAATGGGGAAAAGCTGGAAGCCTTTCCCTTAAGATCAGGAACACGACAAGGATGCCCACTCTCGCCACTATTATTCAACATANCCACTATTATTCAACATAGTACTAGAAGTCCTTGCAACAGCAATCAGATGACAAAAAGGGATCAAAGTATCCAAATTGGCAAAGAAGAAGTCAAATGTCTCTCTTCGCAAATGACATGATACTCTATATGGAAAACCCAAAAGGATCCACTCCCAAACTATTAGAATTTATAGAACAATTCAGCAATGTGGCAGGATACAAAATCAGTTGCATTTCTATACACGAATAATGAGACTGAAGAAAGAGAAATTAGGGAATCCATCCCATTT
>NW_023181382.1:0-1448 GCF_002007445.2 Ailuropoda melanoleuca | reverse complement strand
TCCATTTTTGCCAGGTACTCAACCCAGATGATACACAGGGGTATCCAACCTGACTTGATCACTTTAAATCTTCATCTCACGCTCCCCAGTCATCCCCTTCACAAATAATTTATTTTTACTGATGTATATTTTACAAGCAGCACTTATATGGTATGTTTCATTTGCTCTTTAGAATACCTAAACTCACTCAGTGCACAGGTGATAGAGGTCAAATACACACTTCCACTTTGTGTTTCCAAGTCCAGTGTACTTTCTACCAGATCCTCGACTCAATACACACATAGTGCACCAGCCACCCAAGACCAAATTCCCCCTTTTTGTTGCCAATCATGTATATTAGAATTTTCAAATTCTGCAATCTGTTCAACACAAAAAAAAAATAGATTTCCCATTGTAGTAGCAAAGGTCTGTTTTTAATGTGGGACAGAAAACATTTAAGGAAAAAATTGTGGGACATGTATGTGTGTTAAAATAGAAAATGATCAAGTTGAAAGTAAATCCTGTGCATGATTGTTTCAGATACATTTTATAGTTTTACAGAAATATAAGAAGACACATAGTGGTTAAATCTTGAAATCAGCATAGTCCTGAGTTTGAAACCTGTTTCTGCCATTTACTTGATGTGTGAGTTTAGCAAACTATTGTTACTCTTTATATCTGTTTCCTCATCAGAAAAAGGGGGAATAATAATAGTTTATTTCTCATAACTTTATAGGGAGGATTAAACAAATTTCCACCTGTATGAGATAAGAGCTTAATTATTGATTCACTCTCAGATTATTCAAAGCATGGACAAATACACCTTCTAAAAAAGCTTTGTAAATTCATATTAAGATCAGTTTGACCATTAGAGCATTAAAGTGTGTGGGCTAGGGTTATTTTAATATTCAGATCCATTACTTTTGAGAGCATGTACAAATACCTAGTTGGGAAAAAAATCATTGGCACGAGCAGTGGTGAGGGGAAGAGAATACAGTGGTATCAAATATTTACTCTGTCCCTCAAACCATTCTAAGTACTTTAAGCACATAATAACATGAAAACCTCAAAAAATATTATGGGAAAAATATTAGTATATCTATTCACAGATAAAACACTGAAATTTAAAGATATTTAATTACTTGCCTGATATTAACCAACTGGAAACTAGGCATTTAATTGTTGTATGAACAAATGAATAATAAATAGCCATTATTTGAACTGCTATTAAAATNTTTGAACTGCTATTAAAATCCAATGTGCCCATTCTCAATGTCTGGATGAATAATTTAAAACACTTTGTAGGCATGAGGATATCTGAATCTATGTTGTTCATGGTAGCAAAACTTAGAGGACATTTAGGGAAACATAGTAAGTCAAGTGAGCCACATGCATACAATGGAAAGAGTCAGAAGAAAAGAACCAGAACATTGATAGATATCAAAAAGTTATATACAGAGAAAAAAACC
>NW_023181381.1:0-2066 GCF_002007445.2 Ailuropoda melanoleuca | reverse complement strand
GACCCTGGCCAGGGTCAAGGGGAAGTGATCATTATTACAAGACCGTGACTACAAGGCTGTCAGACTTGCTTTGGAACTGAATGGGGCACCAGCTGCCCCTGAGGAGGGGAACTCCACAGAGGCTGGTCTTTGGTGCAGCTGGAGAAAGTCACAGGACAGGGCAGACCTGTCTCACATGAAACTATAAACTCGCAGCGTCTCAATTCAGCTGTGCCTTCTATGCCTCCTCATCATCTCAAATTCACCCCATGATGCCGTCAGGTTCGCACTGACTGTTCTAGGTCCCCTTCTCTCCAAGCCCTGCCTTACTACCCTCTGCCCTTCCTTCCCATCTGCAGGAGATCCAGGGATTCTGGTAAATGCCCTCCCTTCGTCCCTCTCTCCCAGCACTCTCTCTCTGCCCCCTTCGGCACGTGCACCCTGCGGCAAGGGGCAGCAGGAGGAGCATGGCCTCAGTTACCTCATTTGTAGAGTGTGTGGTGTTTGGCTTTTGCTTTGGCACCTCCATACTCCTTCTTAACAGACCCCCAACCCCCGGGAACAATGTATGTGTGAGTCAGCTGGACCAATCACACTACTCTATCATTACAACAGTGATTGGCTCAGGGATGCGCATGTGATTGGAGATGGACCAATCAGAGCCCTTCCCTGGAATTTTTCCATCTTTAGCTAGCGGAGAAGAGTTCTTGCTTCTCTGCTTTTGAGGCTGTAAGAATATGAACCAGAGGCTGCCTGCACTCATGTTCCCTGATGCCTGGAGAAAGCCCACCTGCAGGGTAAGAGAAAGAAAACAAGCACCCAGAAGGACAAAGAAGGGTATGGTGACATCTGAGTTCCTGGATCCAGCTGTCCCTGAGTTAAGATCTATCCTTGCCCATTGTGGTTTTGATTGGTTTCTGTCATTTACAACTAAAGTGCTCTGACTACTGCATGTGACACTCGTTGTCTCCCTTCATGTGGGGGTTATGTGATTACAAGAGACCTTCTGTATCAAGTGCTTAGCAAATGATCAATCACTAAGCGGATGGTCAATCCACTGTAGCTGTTGGTCCCTGCCCACCATGTCCTCAGCACCATCCAGCTCTGCCTTCAGCTCCCCACCTTGGCCAGCACCTCATCATTTCCCTGGTCTACCTGGCTGAAGATCTAGAACCATATTCCTTTCCTTCATTCCAGTATTGCTCACCCCAAGCCCGGTCTACTTGTCCCATATAGTTTCTCTCATGCCTTTCCTTCCTCTTTGTTCCACCTGCCACTGTCCTAGTCCAGGTCACTCATTCATGCATTCCACAAACTTTAACTGAGGACATATTACAGGCTGGGCAATGTGCTGGCCTTGTGGGCAGGTCAGCAAACAAGACAGACATCATCCCCCTGACACTCTTTCCTCTGTCTTGGCTCTCCCTGAGTGCCTGTCAGACCAATTGCCCTTGAATTCGATTTTCATGTTACTCTTTTTCTTCTTTTTTTAAAAGATTTTATTTATTTATTTGAAAGAAAGAGACAGAGAGGGAGACAGAGATAGTGAGAGGGAGCACAAGTGGAGAGAAGAGGGAGAAGCAGGGTCCCCGCTGAGCAGGGAGCCCGATGCCCAATGCGGGGCTTGGGGCATGCAGGGCTTGGGGCAGGACCCTGGGGTCATGACCTGAGCTGAAGGCAGACGCTTAACTGATTGAGCCACCCAGGCACCCCCATGTTACGCTTCTTCTTAATAACGTTCCTGGTTCCCTATCTTCCCAACTTATCAAATCTCCGTCAATGCTTCGCCTTCACAAGTACTCCACAATCTGCCTCCAAATAGTAATAATATAAAAATACCGTTAGTAGAGGAAGCTGCCACGATTTGTGGCATCCTTCCTGTGGGCAGAAACTGTGTTAATCACTTTATAGGCATGAGCTCTCGACCTGAGGATTCCACAGCTGATCAGCACAGGCACCAACCATCCGGGAGGACCCTGGTGCCATGTCAGGCTAAGCAAACTAGCTCTGTCCACAGCCATCCGGAAAGGTGGGTGCGCGATCCTCAGTTCACAAATGCCTAAGACAGGGGCGCCTGGGTGGCACAG
>NW_023181380.1:0-831 GCF_002007445.2 Ailuropoda melanoleuca | reverse complement strand
CCAAAACTTGATTTCTCTAGCCATTTCCCATAGTAACTTGCCTCCCAAATATGTATAACATTCAAGACCTCCTAGTACGCATGATGCTTTTCACCCCATCCCTAGTTAGACTTCCATACATGTCTGAATCTACATGGCCTTTCCCACTGAACATTGACCTCTGATCCAGCCACTGACTTGGTGTGCTCCACTTAGTCACCATTTCCTAACCCTGAAGGTCTTTATTAGGAATAGAGTGTTGGCTAGGTCAGAGGAGGGGCTCACTGACTGAGTCAAAGGAATATATTCATGTGTATTTTTAAAAAGATNGATTTTATTTATTTATTTATTTATTTGACAGAGTGGGTGAGAGAGAGAGCATGAGTCGGGGGAGGAGGGGCAAGGGCAGAGGGAGGGTGAGAAGCAGACTCCCCTTGGAGCAAAGAGCCTGACATAAGCCTTGATCCCAGGACCCTGGGATCATGACCCGAGCTGAAGGCAGATGCTTAACCAACATAGCCACCCAGGTGCCCCTAGATTGATGTGTATTACTTGGAAGATACTATGGGTGGGAAATAGAAGGAAGGTGAAGTTAGGTGAGAACCCGGGGAATAGTGCAAGTAGAGGGATGTGGTTTGTATAATTTAGGTGGAAGATAGGATGGAAAGAAAAATTGAAAGTTCAAGTCTCAGCAGAGGTAGAGTGGGCATGCATTACAAGGGGCTAGAACCCATACAGAGGCTAGCAAAAAGGGCTATTGTCCACTTAAGACAACATACACAGATGCTAAACAGCATTCCTTTCTCCAGACTGAGTGATTTTGCTAAAATAAATATGATTATGGTCTCTCCA
>NW_023181379.1:448-604 GCF_002007445.2 Ailuropoda melanoleuca | reverse complement strand
GATTTCGAGCTGTACTACAAAGCTGTGATCACAAAGACAGCATGGTCCTGGCACAAAAACAGACACATGGATCAATGGAACAGAATAGAGAACCCGGAAATGGACCCTCGGCTCTTTGGACAACTAATCTTTGATAAAGCAGGAAAAAACATCCGT
>NW_023181379.1:0-206 GCF_002007445.2 Ailuropoda melanoleuca | reverse complement strand
CAAGAGAAACAAAAGATAAAATGAACTTATGGGACTTTATCAGGATAAAAAGCTTCTGCACAGCCAAGGAAACAGTCAAAAAAACTAAGAGGCAGCCGAAGGAATGGGAGAATAAATTTACAAAGGACACTACAAATAAAGGACTGGTATCCAAGATCGACAAAGAACTTCTCAAACTCAATACACGAGAAACAAATAAACAAATC
>NW_023181378.1:0-815 GCF_002007445.2 Ailuropoda melanoleuca | reverse complement strand
TACTGTGTAACTTATGTTAACTAATATTCTCTTGCATATATATGTGTGATATAATATGTACTATTATCTATATGATACATAAATACATATACATATATGGTATATAAATTATGTATATATATATATAATAGATATGATTTACAGGTTAGTTTAAGAAATAGTGTTCCTCGGGGCACCTGGGTGGCGTAGTCGTTAAGCGTCTGCCTTCGGCTCAGGGTGTNTGATCCTGGCATTCTGGGATCGAGCCCCACATCAGGCTCCTCCGCTGGGAGCCTGCTTCTTCCTCTCCCCCTCCCCCTGTTTGTGTTCCCTCTCTCTCGCTGGCTGTCTCTGTCAAATAAATAAATAAAATCTTAAAAAAAAGAAAGAAAGAAAGAAAAGGTGTTCCCCATCCTTTTACAAGTATGTATATGTTTGTAACAAATTTGGAATCTCTCATTTTCTATTTTAAAATAACAGCTAACCATTTATTGAAGAAGAGAGTTTAATAATGCAGTAGGCAAATAAATACATTATAAAGACAATGAGAGGTGTGGTTCATAGAAATTACTAGTTCATGTGGGAAAAAAATGAAATTTAGTAGTTAAGAGTGAGTTGGATTTTCAGCATAAAATAGAAGCTAAAGAAAACTATACTTACAACAACAAAAAATGATATAAATTATGTTTGCTCTATTTTTAGGGCTTCCTGACCCAGATTATGTTACATCCTGTTAAACTATTTGTTATTTTCCATGATAGCGAACAGAAAGAACTAAATTTTAATGGTACAAGTGTAAATTAGGATTACTTTTTGGGATGGCTTCTCTGTCATAG
>NW_023181377.1:362-653 GCF_002007445.2 Ailuropoda melanoleuca | reverse complement strand
TCTATAAGGCCGATATGACTTCAAGGCCTTTCTTCGCACATTGTTTCTTGGTTCTAAGTGCTGGATGCTTCTAAGGCACATTCACCCAATGGGGAATCTGGGTCCCAATTGAAAATGCGGATGTTACCTGGAGGTGTTTTCATGGACGCTCTTCTTTAATACCAATAAGAATGACGCTGAGTCCTCGAAATTCTTGAACTTTATCATTTATACTCACTTATTTAAGTGAGATGATATTCGTTGATACTTCCCTGGATTGTGTGGTGTCTCAGAGACCACTATGTGGCACTC
>NW_023181377.1:0-199 GCF_002007445.2 Ailuropoda melanoleuca | reverse complement strand
TACCCATGAAGCAAACATTGCATTGGAGGCTGGTTGGCCAAATTTTGTTTCTCAGTGCTGTGTTCATCCTGTTTCACTCACAGAAACAAAGCACCTTGATTTTTGTTTCACAGTCTATAAGGACACTCTGACTTCAAGTGCTTTACCTTCGCACTTTGTTTCTTGGTTCTAAGTGCTGGATGCATCCAAGGCACATTCA
>NW_023181376.1:0-1526 GCF_002007445.2 Ailuropoda melanoleuca | reverse complement strand
ATATGTAGCCTTTTTCAGATTGCCTTCTTTCACATAATAATATGCATTTAAGTTTCCTTTATGTCTTTTCATGGCTTGATAGCTCATTTCTTTTTAGAACTCAANTGATAGCTCATTTCTTTTTAGAACTCAGTAATATTCTACTGTCTGGATATGCCACCGTTTATTATCTACTGAAGGACATCTTGGTTACTTCAGGTTTTGGTCGTTATGAATAAAGTTTCTGTAAGCATCCATGTGCAGGTTTTTGTGTGGACATAAGTTTTCAACTCCTCTGGGTAAGTACCAAGGAGTATAATTTCTCGATCATATGGTGAGAGTGTGTTTAGTTTGGTAAGAAACCGCCAAAAAGTATTCCAGAGTGGCTGTACCATTTTGCATTCCCATCAGCAATGAATGAGACTTCCTGTTGCTCCACATTCTCTCCAGTGTTTGGTGTTGTCAGTGTTTGGGATTCCAGCCATTCTACTAGAATGGTAGTGGTGTGGTAGTAGTAGCGTAGTGGTATTTCGTTGTCTTAATGTGTAATTCCCTGAAGACATATAACGTGGAACACCTTTTCTTTCTTTTTTTTTTTTAAAGATTGTATTTATTTATTCAACAGAGATAGAGACAGCCAGCGAGAGAGGGAACACAAGCAGGGGGAGTGGGAGAGGAAGAAGCAGGCTCACAGAGCAGGAGCCTGATGCGGGGCTCGATCCCGTAACGCCGGGATCACGCCCTGAGCCGAAGGCAGAGGCTTAACCGCTGTGCCACCCAGGCGCCCCTGGAACACCTTTTCATATGTTTATTTTCCATTTGTATACCTTCTTTGGTGAGGTATCTGTTCAGACCTTTTTCCCATTTTTTATTCAGGTTGTTTCTTATTGTTTAGTTTTAAGAGTTCTTTGTATATTTTTGGATAATTGTCCTTTATCAGATATGCCTTTTGCAAATATCTCCTTCCATTTTGGCTCATCTTCTTGCTTTCTTGACATTGTCTTTTGCAGAACAGGAGTTTTTAATTTTAATGAAGTCCAGTTTATCAGTCATTTCTTTCATGGATCATGCCTTTGGTGTTGTATCTAACTCAAGGTCACCAAGATTTTCTCCTATGATATATTCTAGGAATGGTATAGTTCTGCATTTTATACTTAGGTCTATTCTCCATTTACAGTTAATTTGTGTGAAGAACATAATGTGTGTGTCTAGATGTTTTGTTTGTTTTTGTAGATGTCTAGTCGCTCCAACACCATTTTTTGAAAAGACTACCTTTTCACCATTGTATTGCCTTTTTTCCTTAGTCAAAGGTCAGTTCGTTATATTAATGGGAGTCTGTTTCCGGGCTCTCTGTTCTGTTCCATTGATCAGCTTGTCTCTTCTTTCACCAGTATCACACAGTCTTGATTACTGTGGTTTGTAGTAAGTCTTGAAGTCGGGTAGTGTCAATCTTCCATTTTTGTTCCCCTCCTATTATATTGCGTTCACAGTTCTGGGTATTTTGCCTCTCTGTATAAACTTTCAGATCAGTCTGTCAATATCCACAA
>NW_023181375.1:0-2991 GCF_002007445.2 Ailuropoda melanoleuca | reverse complement strand
TTAGAACTGTTTTCACCTCAAGACCAGCTCATGGAGAGGACTTATTGTCAGTTGTTTTAAATTTAATATGAATTTATGTCAAAGTAGAGCCTCCCTGAGGGGTGTTGGTAGCATTTGTGTCTATATGCTCAAGAAATGGTAATAACTCTTGCTTACTGTGCCCTCACTTTGTGCCAAACTCTTGTGATGCCTCACGTGTACCATCTCCTTGGAGACACAACCGTCTCACCAAGTAGGTGCTATTTTCAACATCTCTTTCTTACAAATGAGGAAGAGCTGAGAGCTTAAGAAACTAGCTCATAGTCAGAGAGCAAGCAACCTATACTTAGTTACTATTTTTTTAAAGATTTTATTTATTTATCTGAGAGAGCGTGTGCATGCATGGGAGAGAGCACCAACAGAGGGGAGGGGGGAGAAGCAGACTCCCTGCTGAGCAGGGAACCACACCCGGGGCTCATCCCAGGACCCTAGGATCAGGATCTGAGCCGAAGGCAGACACTTAACTGACTGAGCCACCCAGGCGCCCCATCTTTTAGTTATAATGCTTTGCTCTCTCAATAAAGAGTCTAGGGCTGTGTCAGAGGGTGTGGACTTCAGTCTTGACTGTGCTGCTTAGTTCACATCTGACCTTGGGCAGGTCAGTTACTCCAGCTGCATGCCCATTCAACTGGGACACTGGTATCAGGGCCAGCAACTCATCTGACCGTAGAGAGGGTTTGCCCTTGTAAAAGCCCAGGCTTCATAAGAACAGCAAGTTTTACCTTCTGTTCACCTGGGGTTGGAAACAGTCACTCTGAAAGCACAACTGGAGGCATGAACAGCAGGACGGGGTGGTCTTGTTTGTTTGAAGACCGTTCCCACCCTCGCTGTTTACCAATCCAAAGAACTGCCCACTCCATCAGGCCTGCTGTAGGAGGGAGGCGAATGACCCTTATGTCCAGGAGTAAGAATGCTGGAGATGGAACCAACACATGGAAGCAACAGAAAGCCTCAGACTGCATAAATGAAGAAAGAAGAAATTCCAAGAGTAGTATGAAGTAGTGGACAGTGGGGGTTGGGTTAGCTTTTTCTAAAAAAGAGTGGACTGTATTAGTTAGAATTAATAAAAAGATAATTGTATTTAATCCTATGATAATTTATAGATGATATTCTGTATAATGCAGTGAGAGAGACACATAATGTTGGAATCAGACTGAATTGCATTTCAATCCTGACTTTATCACCTACTGTGTGACCTTGAGCAGGTTACTTGACCTGAGGTCAAGCTTCATCATTTTATGAAATGGAGATGATACCTCCCACAGATGTTATGAGAATTAGATATGATGACCGAGGATGTCCTTATCTGAGAATAGTCAGTATCAGAAAAAAAATCACTTAAAAATGAATGTCTTTAAGCAGTTCCTAAAATTTCATTGTATGTAGTGGCAAAAGGCTTGATTGGGACTTGAAATTGTCATTGACTGAATTTGTGAAAAAATCTTTTAACACACTACAATTAAATAATTAGTGAGTTCTTAGAGTGAGCAAAAATGACTTGTTTTGGTATTTTGAGAAAGGGCTCAGTTTTCTGATAAAATTGTATTAGAGCTTTACACACCAATCTAGGTTCAGATTCGGCTTTGATTCATAATCATAAAGTGAGCCATTACTGCAGAGCTAATTGAGAGTTTTACAAATTTCTTAAGGGCCCCTTAATTTCCTGATTTTTTTTTGAAGTGTGTATGATGTAAGCTTCCTTTTCTTCTTTAGTTAATAATAGTTTTATTTTTGCTAAACTGTCAGCTGACAATGACTTTGAGGGTAACCTAAAGATCTTTACACAATGGCTTTCATTGACTTTACACAATATTGCTTCCATTCTATGATTGGCAATTTCACTTTTCAACAAATGAACACTGTATTTGCATTGTATGGCCATTGTTTGTAAGATCACACATTTATGGAGAAACTGNTGGCTTTCATTGACTTTACACAATATTGCTTCCATTCTATGATTGGCAATTTCACTTTTCAACAAATGAACATTGTATTTGCATTGTATGGCCATTGTTTGTAAGATCACACATTTATGGAGAAACTGACTGCATTTATGTAATGACACATGCTACAGGTGCTAGTGTTAACTTGTGAAAAGTAATATCCGAATGGGGACTAATGTTACAAGTAAATACTTTCAGGTCCTATTGGTCTTTACTTTCCTACAAAATCCAGTAACTACAAAGTTGCCAGTAATGACACTTGGGTGAACAGTTTCACTGGGTACCCTCCTGCACATAGTAAATGCTCAATAAATGATAGCCATCACCATGAACAACAAAGAAAAATCTGCCTAGCAGTCACAGACGTAATGTATTGCTTCAGTCTCCCCTCAATGCTATAGGAACTTAGCACACCAGAGAAGATAAAGAGGAGATTAGAACTTCTTATATCAGTAGAAAGAATTGTATCCAAAGAGCTTCCTTGAGAAGGTGAGTTGTGCTTTTGAGATCCTGTGAATCTTAGCTGAAGTGATGATTAATAAAGCAATGTTACTTCTTAAAAATCACAGCAGCTTCATTTTAAAAAAAATATTTAGGGTAGGTTTGTAAGAAAAGGAGTTAAAAGAAAGTTACTACATAAAAATTTTCTAGTTTTTTCTTTTTCTCTACATCTTTGAATGTTACAATTTTACATAAACTAGTTGGTTTAAATGATATGAAATATATGTGTATATGTTATATATATATGTGTTCGCGTGTATGCTGCATATAAAACACTGCATGGTATATTTGTATATTTTTGTCTATTTGAGAATTTTCTGTAGCCTAATAAGTACTATAGCCTAATCTAATAAATAATAATGCTGTGATGAGAGCTAAATTGACCATATATTTTTTGTACTCAAGGGGCTTTGCTAAATGTTTCACATGTATTACCTTACTGAATCCTCATAATTTTAAGAAAAAACATATTACCATCACTGTTTTATAGATGACAAAACCAGAGACT
>NW_023181374.1:0-855 GCF_002007445.2 Ailuropoda melanoleuca | reverse complement strand
AGAGAGACAGCCAGCGAGAGAGGGAACACAAGCAGGGAGAGTGGGAGAGGAAGAAGCAGGCTTCCCAGCAAGCAGGGAGCCCAATGCGGGGCTCAATCCCAGGACCCCGGGATCACGCCCTAGGCTGAAGGCAGACGCTTAATGACTGAGCCACCCAGGTGCCCCCCATATACTTTTTTNACCCCCCACATACTTTTTTTCTTGAGATTTATTTATTTATTTGAGAGAGAGAGTGTGTGCAGGGGGCAGGCACAGAGGGAGGAGGAGGGGGAATCCTCAAGTAGACTCCTTGTTGAGTGTGGAGTCCAACTCGGGGCTTGATCCTAGGACCCTGAGATCATGACCTGAGCCAAAATCAAGAGTTGAATTCTCAGCTGACTGAGCCAGCCAGGCGCCCCGGCACACACATATATTCATAAACAAGGATAGTAGTGTATNGAGATTTATTTATTTATTTGAGAGAGAGAGTGTGTGCAGGGGGCAGGCACAGAGGGAGGAGGAGGGGGAATCCTCAAGTAGACTCCTTGTTGAGTGTGGAGTCCAACTCGGGGCTTGATCCTAGGACCCTGAGATCATGACCTGAGCCAAAATCAAGAGTTGAATTCTCAGCTGACTGAGCCAGCCAGGCACCCCTGCACACACATATATTCATAAACAAGGATAGTAGACTCAAATGTAAATCTTACTTATTTGCTTGATATTATTTACCATTTTCTATTAATAATATATCAGATTTTTATATTAGACTTTACTTCCCCTAGGAGTGCTCTCTTTTGATTCTCCACTAAAATGGGCAAGTTATCAGTCTTTTATTTGCTTTCTTATATGTGTCTTAAACTCACCATACTTCGCTCA
>NW_023181373.1:2257-2479 GCF_002007445.2 Ailuropoda melanoleuca | reverse complement strand
ATTATCATATGATTTCTCTCATCTATGGAACATAAGAACTAGGAAGATCGGTAGGAGAAGAAAGGGAAGAAAAAAGGGGGTAAACAGAAGGGGGAATGAACCATGAGAGACTATGGATTCTGGTAAACAAACGAGGGCTTCAGAGGGGAGGGGGTGGGGGATGGGGATAGGCCGGTGATGGGTATTAAGGAGGGCACGTATTGCATGGTGCACTGGGTGTTA
>NW_023181373.1:0-1914 GCF_002007445.2 Ailuropoda melanoleuca | reverse complement strand
GGGGGTAAACAGAAGGGGGAATGAACCATGAGAGACTATGGATTCTGGTAAACAAACGAGGGCTTCAGAGGGGAGGGGGTGGGGGATGGGGATAGGCCGGTGATGGGTATTAAGGAGGGCACGTATTGCATGGTGCACTGGGTGTTATACGCAAGTAATGAATCATGGAACTTTACATCAAAAACTAGGGGTGTACTATATGGTGACTGACATAATAAATTATTATTTAAAAAAATCTACAAGTCCTAGAGTACTGATGAGGTTACTGATATTATCTTTTAATCCTTGAACCAGAGCAGTTCTTGACATTGTTGTGGGAGAAAATTATTTTTTTAAACTAAAATAAAATTCACATAATATAAAATTCACCATTTTAAAGGGTACAATTCAGTGGGTTTTAGTACATTCACAATGTTGTACAATTATCACTACAGTCTAATGCCAGAATATTTTCATCATCCCAAAGGAAATCCCTTGCTAATTAAGCAGATACTCACCATTCCACCCTAAATCCAGCTCTGGCAACCATGAATCTACTTTCCATCTATACATCTCCCTGTTCGGGACATCATATGTCTATAATAAAAAAATATTTGTTCCTTTTGTGTCTGGTTTCTTTCACTTAACATAATGTTTTTAACACTTATAAGTCTATCAGTAATTCATTTCTTTTAACGGCTGAATCATATTTTGTCACATAGATATACCATAGTTTGTCCATCTACTCTCAGTTGGTGGACATTGGGGTTGTTTCCACTTTTGACCATTAGGCACCGTTCTGCTGTAAATATTCATATACAAATTTTGGTTTGGACACCTATGTTCAATTTCTTTGAGGAAATGAGAGTAGAAGTGCTGGGTCATATAATTCTATGTTTACTTTTTTTAAAACAAAATTCACTATTTAGGTTGAAATAAACTGCATGAAATTAATGTTTTACACCAAAAATAACAGCATTTTCTATTATTCCTAGATAAACCAAAAAAAAAACCCACTTATTTTTTTAGATGTTCTAGGTTTTGCCCAGAAATCAAGATAAATCAGTAGCTATAGGCTTCGGCGTGGGGGGGGAACAGAAGAACAACGACCTATCAGTTGTTAGTATCTGTGGCTTTTGATTCTATCGTGACCGTGATACAGAAGGGCTCAACATACACGTGCTAGAAACCTGAGGGAGAAGTAGGCTCAACAAAGCGCTGCGAACAGCAACGACCAGATAAGGTATTTGTCTAGTGACCCCAAGGGCTTCCTCAGGGACCATTTTTATTTATATTAATTAATTTTTCCTACGTATGAGCCATCCTGTTTTGTCTCTTTGTATGCCATATAATTTTTTGTTGAAAACTTAATATTTGGAATAGTATAATGTGACATCGGTGGAAATCAAGCTCTCCCCCCTGCCCAGTATTTGTAGTTGCTGCTTATTTAATTGTTGTTGGTATGCTTCATGTATTTTCTTTCTTTTTTTTTTTTTTTTTTGATTTTATTTATTCATTCGACAGAGATAGAGACAGCCAGCGAGAGAGGGAACACAAGCAGGGGGAGTGGGAGAGGAAGAAGCAGGCTCACAGCGGAGGAGCCTGATGTGGGGCTCGATCCCGCAACGCCGGACTCGCGCCCTGAGCCGAAGGCAGACGCTTAACCGCTGTGCCACCCAGGCGCCCCTGCTTCGTGTATTTTCTAATCAAACCCTGTATATCCTCTAGTCTCCGTCATGTGGCCACTGAACTCGTTGTTCCATTAGCCTAGTGATCAGCCAGGAGTTTTTTAAAATTCCTTCAATGCTAGGAATAAAAACAAACTAAAACTTTTCCCTAACTTTGTGGACGGACTCTCCATGCGTGTTGGAGCAAGCCTTCAACGTGCAGGCATGTGGTTTACAGCTCTGCTTTAACCTTCACTTCTTGTTTGGA
>NW_023181372.1:494-1079 GCF_002007445.2 Ailuropoda melanoleuca | reverse complement strand
ATATTTTTCCATCTTTTTGTGTCTTCTTCAATGTCTTTCAAGAGTGATTTGTAGTTTCTAGAATATAGATAATTTACGTCTCTGGTTAAGTTAATTCCGAGATAACGTATGTTTTTGGTGCTATTGTAAATGGTATGGATTCCCTAATTTCTCTTTCTTCAGTCTCATTGTTCATGTATGGAAATGCAACTAATTTCTGGGCATTGATNATTTCTGGGCATTGATTTTGTATCCTGCCACATTACTGAATTGCTCTATAACTTCTAGTAGTTTGGGATTGGAGTCTTTTGGGTTTTCCATATAGAGTATCATGTCATCTGTGAAGAGAGACAGTTAGACTTCTTCTTTGCCGATTTGAATACTTTTATCCCTTTTTGTTGTCTGATTGCTGTTGCAAGGACTTCTAATACTATGTTGAATAATAATGACAAGAGTGGGCATCCTTGTAGTGTTCCTGATCTGAAGAGAAAGCCTTCCAGCTTTTCCCCATTGAGAATGATATTTGCTGTAGGCTTTTCATAGATGGTTTTTACGAAATTGAGGAATGTACCCTCTATCCCTACACTCTGAAGGGTTTTAATCAGG
>NW_023181372.1:0-225 GCF_002007445.2 Ailuropoda melanoleuca | reverse complement strand
CCGGGAAGCGGTAGCCACCTGCACGGGGGAGCAGACGGACCGCGGACCCGCACGCTTGAGACAGCAGACTGAGAACGGGAGCTCCGGGAGTGCACGCAGGGCGGCTGGCGGCTGGTGGGCCACCTGCACCGGGGAGCAGGCGGACCGCAGACCTGCACCCTGGAAACAGCAGACTGAGTCCATGAGCCGGGAGCGTGCGCCACCAAGCATCTCACGGAGCTCCGG
>NW_023181371.1:848-1425 GCF_002007445.2 Ailuropoda melanoleuca | reverse complement strand
CAAAACCCGCTTCCAACGAAATGTTTGCTCCCTGGGGAAATCCTTTCCAAACTGCCAGCGGCAATGGAACGTAAAGGCCCAAAACACGTCTGTCAGAAACAACACCGTACAGGGACCGTCATAGCACTATCATCACCCTTTGTGAATAGGGAAAAATGAGGGAAATTGGTCGCAGAAGCCTGACGAGAGTGCCACATAGTGGTCTCTGAGACACCACACAGTCCAGGGAAATATCAACGATCATCATCTCTCGTGAGTAAGGGAGCATGAATGAAAAGGTTCAGGATTTTCGAGGACTCAGTGCCCTTCTAATTGGGATTAAAGCAGAGCGTCCAGGAAAACAACTCCAGCGAAAAGCAGCATTTTCACTGGGGACCCCGATTCCACATTGGGTGTAGGGGTCTGGGAAGGATCCAGCCCTTAGGACCAAGAAACAAAGTGTGAGGGGAAAGCCCTTGAAGTCACGATGGCCTAATGGAAGGTGGAACAGGAATCAAGGTGTTTTGGCACCGTGAATGAAACACGACGAACACAGCACTGAGAAAGACAATTCGGCCAAAACCCGCTTCCAACGAAA
>NW_023181371.1:0-661 GCF_002007445.2 Ailuropoda melanoleuca | reverse complement strand
AGTGGTCTCTGAGACCCCACACAGTCCAGGGAAATATCAACGATCATCATCTCTCGTGAGTGAGGGAGCATGAATGAAAAGATTCAGGATTTTCGAGGACTCAGCGCCCTTTCATTGGTAATAAAGCAGAGTGTCCAGGAAAACACCTGCAGCGAACAGCAGCCTTTTCACTGGGGACCCCGATTCAACATTGGGTGTAGGGGCCTGGGAAGGATCCAGCCCTTAGGATCCAGAAACAAAGCGTAAGGGGAAAGCCCTTGAAATCACGACGGCCTTATCGAAGGTGGAACAGGAATCAAGGTGTTTTGGTACCGTGAGTGAAACATGACGAACACAGCACTGAGAAAGACAATTCGGCCCAAACCCGCTTCCAACGAAATGTTTGCTCCCNTTGCTCCCTGGGGAAATCCTGTCCAAACTGCCTGCGGCAATGAAACGAAAAGGCCCAAAACACGACCGTCAGAAACAACACCGTACAGGGACCGTCTTAGCACTATAATCACCCTGCGTGAATAGGGAAATATGAGGGAAAGTGGTCATGGAAGCCTGACGAGAGTGCCCCATAGTGGTCACTGAGACCCCACACAGTCCAGGGAAATATCAACTATCATCATCTCTCGTGCGTAAGGGAGCATGAATGAAAAGGTTCAGGATTTTCGAG
>NW_023181370.1:0-2051 GCF_002007445.2 Ailuropoda melanoleuca | reverse complement strand
TTATTCCAATCCTTTTTTTTTTTTTTTTTTACCAAGTCCCTGAACATCCAGCCAAACTGTCATCAATCACCCATGAACCAGGGTAAGTCCATATTTCTGGCCATCTCTCAGTTCAGAAAAAGTGATCAACCAAATATATGACTTGAAATTCTGCATTTGGGGTGCATTTTCCTTTACCACTGTCCAGAGACACCCCTGAGTAGAACTATAATGCTGCAACTGTCTATTCCAGTTTGTCCCAGGATATTGCTTTACTATCTGTAAATCAGGACTGAGCTTCTTCCTCCTCATTCTACTGGTAATAAGAAACTCCCCTATGTGGCTAGAGATACGGATTGAAAAACGGCCAGGAGTTGATATTGAAGGAGGACAAGCTACCTGCTCAGGCAATTTACTTGTGCCTCCTGGACCTGCTTGGGCTCAGTCTCATATACTATTTCCATTGGTTGACAGATTGCTTCTGTGTACACCCAGCCTTGTGGCTAGGGAGGTCACCCCATTCATAATGGGAAATTCAGAATATGTAAGGCATTCAGTACTGATATCAGACTAGAGGCTCTTTCTGAAAAGACTTTTATCTGAAGAAGAGGCATGGATTTGCTTCAAAACCTTGAGTTCTACACTTAATTCTCTAATTGTTGCTTTCCAGAGACTTCACGCAGCCTCCCGTTTGCCACAGACAGTCCAAGTATCATTGAGTTTGCTGGGTCACAAGAAGAGCAGCTTGCCCCCCAGCGTGCACTTGCTCTGGTCCCCTCCAACACTGGCAGCTTTGCAGATTACTTGTAAGTGGGACCTAAGTAGTTCACTCAAATATGGTGTATATTACCTCTAAAATCCAAAAAGGTCCACCTAGTGCCTCTTCTGTAGACTGTGCAAGGTGCTGCAATTATCTTCCACTCTGAAGGATACCTTGAGGTGTTCTATACCATTTGATTCCCAGGAACTTCACATAGTAATGAGCCCCTGAATTTTCGTGGGGTTTATCTCCTATTCTCTGGCTCACCTATGTCTGTCTAAATCATAGAAAATACCTGCTACTTCCTTGTCGGGTCCTGATCAGGTCCAACCAATATAATGCCATCAACGCAGTAGACTAGTGTGATTTCTTGTGGACTGTCAAGATAATCACAATCTTTGCAGACTATATTATGGCAGAGAGCAGGAAAGTTGACATGGTACTGAGGCCACATCAGGTAAAAGCAGATGGGTTCTGGTGGCCAGCACAAATTGATATGGGAAAAGAAGTATTTTCAAATCAATAGCTGCACACCAGGTGCGAGAGACTCTTGATCTGCTCCAGGAAAGAGACTACGTCTAGATAGCAGCTGCAGCTGAAGGGCCCTGATGAAGTCTGCCGTACTGCATGGTCATTCCCAAGCATCCAACCAACTTCCCTATGGGCCAGACAGGCAAAGTGCGTGGGGGTACTATAAGGCTCATTATATCTGCTTTTTTGGCAGATCTTTGGTGGTAAGCTAATCTCTGAAGTTCCATCAGGGATGAGGTGCTGCTTTTAGATTACAATCCCGGTAAGGATGGGAATTTCCAGGGCCTTCCACTTGACGCATTTTTACCATAATTGTCCTCACTGTGCTGATTCAACGGGACCTCACTGTGCAGAGATTCAATGGAATCAGAGATTCAGTAGGACCATTGACAGAATTATCCTATCTCTGAACTATCCCACCTGTGTTAGGAGAGAGGTGGGTTATGTACCCACCCACTCAGGCATTGGTTGAGGGCAGCCTGAGCAGACTCTGAGCGCCAGAGAAATGAACAGGGCGTCCGCAGCTTCTGCTGCAAAGTTATTTGAATGGGACAGTTTTGGAGTTCTGTTTCCAACATGTTGAGAATTTAATGATACCCAGTAGGCTGTTGGATTAGTGAGTCAGAAATTCAGCAGAGAAGATTTTAGCTCCTCCTCTGTACTTTCATGGTCCTGTGCTCACCTCTATTATAGCATTCATTGTATTTTTTAAAAAGATTTTATTTATTTATTTGACAGAGACAGAGACAGCCAGCAAGAGAGGGAACACAAGCAGGGGGAG
>NW_023181369.1:0-1267 GCF_002007445.2 Ailuropoda melanoleuca | reverse complement strand
GAATGGGAGGTGTCTGTGGGCCATCCGAGTGGAGATGTTGGATAGGCCCTTAGATGTATGGGTTTAAAACTAAAAGGGAGGCTGGCCGGAGCATATTGAAGGCAATGGGAAGGGATCATCTCAGATGATCCAGACGGAAGAGAAAGCAGCGCCTAGTACCAAACCATGGGGGCATTCTGCATGTAAAGATCCAGTGGAGTAGAAGCTTCCCAAAGGAAACCGAAAAGGTAGAGTCGGAAAGAAGGATGAAAAGCAGGAGAATCTAATGTTGTCAAATCCAGGGGAAGTGAATGCTTTCACAAAAAGCATGTGGATCATTTGCGACAAATGCCTCTGAGAGGTCAAGATGAAGACGGAGAAATGTCCACCGTGTTGGTAGATTTGTGAGAGCAGTTTGGAGGAAGCCCTGGCTGCATAAGCCAGGTAGAGGTGGGTTGAGGAGCAAGTGGCAAGTAAGGAATCGGAGCTATTTTGTCTAAACAACCCTTCGGAGAAGTTGGGCCAAACAAGAAAGTGGCAGGCAGTAGCTGGGAAGAGGGCAATGTTTTCAAGGAAGAGATTTACTTAGGGCGCCTGGGTGGCTCAGTCAGTTGAACATCTGCCTTCAGCTCAGGTCATGATCCCAGCCTGGGTTCAAGCCCCATGTCGGGCTCCCCACTCGGGAGAGACTGCTTCTCCTTCTCCCTCTGCCCCTCCCCGCATTCGTGTGTGTGCGCGCACGCTCTCTCTCTCAAATACATAAATAAAATCTTTTTAAAAAAGGGATTTATTTAAAAATTTAGAGAGTATGTTTACTGGTGATACATAGGATGCATTAGAGAAGAAAAGGGTGAAAAATGAGAAGAGCAGAGATACTTCATTTCTTCATTAAGTTTCTAAAAGGGCTTAGTGGGTGGAATGTCAGTCCCGCCTGATCAGATGAGGAACCCGTCTTCCAGCGGAGGAAGGGGGATAAAGATTCGAGGTCTTTGTTAGGATGTTGAGGGAGCAAGCTGGGGAGACTTCCTGTCCAATGATTTCTGTTTTCTCCATGAAGTAAGAAACAAAGTCATTTGCTGATAATGAGGTACAGGAAAAGTTCAGAAGTTGGAGAAAGAGCAGGAAGCCTGATTGACTGGTAAATAATAGCTTACATTCTTTTAAATTTCCAGTGTCGGGGACGTGTATTATTTCTAATAATCACAGAAACGCAGTTAGGGGGGCGCCTGGGTGACTCAGTCAGTTAAGCATCTGACTCTTGATCTCAGCTTATTAGGTCTTGATCTCA
>NW_023181368.1:0-525 GCF_002007445.2 Ailuropoda melanoleuca | reverse complement strand
CTTTGGTAGCGTGAGTGAAACACGACGAACACAGCACTAAGACAATTCGGCCAAAACCCTCTTACAATGAAATGCTTGCTCCCTGGGGAAATCCTGTCAAAACTGCTGGCGGCAATGGAACAAAACGGCAAAAAAACACGTCCGTCACAAACAACACCGTACAGGGACCGTCTGAGCACTATCATCACCCTTCGTGAATAGGGANCGTGAATAGGGAAACATGAGGGAAAGTGGTCGCGGAAGCCTGACGAGAGTGCCCCATAGTGGTCTCTGAGACACCACACAGTGCAGGGAAATATCAACGATCATCATCTCTCGTGAGTAAGGGAGCATGAATGAAAAGGTTCAGGATTTTCGAGCACTCAGCGCCCTTCTCATTGGTAATAATGCAGAGCGTCCAGGAAAACACCTCCAGCGAACAGCAGCATTTTCAGGGACCCCCATTCCACATTGCGTGTATGGGCCTGGGGAGGATCCAGCCCTTAGAACCAAAAAACAAAGTGTGAGGGGAAAGCCCTTGAAGTC
>NW_023181367.1:0-1779 GCF_002007445.2 Ailuropoda melanoleuca | reverse complement strand
TGTTAAAGTTGTCTTTCCTGAAGAAATGTAAAACATGTTAGATCTTTTTTAAGTCTTCATTAAAAAAAAAAGAAAAGTCTTAATTAAGTCTTAATTCTGGTGCACCAAGAGATCTGTTCGTATACTGGTAGAATAAATAGAAACCTTGAGATCAGTCCTCCAAGGCAGTGGTCTCCAATGGGGTAAATATATGCCCCAGGAATTACACAAGAAAGTCAATTTGGGTGTGGGAAGACACTATCAGAACCTACTTTTAAATATTCATTTTTATTTCAGTAGAAGAACTCATGCTTTACTCATCTTTAACAGGTGTAACAGCAGGTTCCGTTCCATGGTCCTTATCAGATGATTTCTATTACATGGGATTCAGGAGGTCTCCTGAGAGAAACGTATTGGGAGAATCAATCTGCCAAGAACCCTGAGTATCCCTGCACATTCCGTCTGGATGTAACAAGAATACAAGGCCTTGACTACTCTTTATGCAAGCATTTCTCAGGACTGTATGTACAGCAAGCAACCTTGAGAGGTGAAATACTATTTTCCCACAGAAAAAGAGATTTTCTACTGTTCACTGTAAAAAAGGTGAATCTTCCCAGCTCTCCTATATCTCTACTGTATTGCAACCCATTGCATGTGCAGACACCCATTGTAGACCCTTTGCCTCACTCCTGTGGTAGTTGAGGGACTTCAGGAACTGCTGGAAACATGAAACTCTTGCTATTGCTTTTGTCATGAATAATGAAGACTATTGTCTCTCACCTAAGTGTCTTCTGTCTTCTGCAGCATCCATGGAACAGTAATAAGCTTACCTGTTAATTCAGTAAAATCCTAGGCCTTGCATAGTTCTTGATAGAAGGCTGTCCCCAGGGGCGCCTGGGTGGCACAGCGGTTAAGCGTCTGCCTTCGGCTCAGGGCGTGATCCCGGCGTTATGGGATCGAGCCCCACATCAGGCTCCTCCGCTATGAGCCTGCTTCTTCCTCTCCCACTCCCCCTGCTTGTGTTCCCTCTCTTACTGGCTGTCTCTATCTCTGTCGAATAAATAAATAAAACCTTTAAAAAAAAAAAAAGAAGGCTGTCCCCAGTACAAAAAGCTGACAGTGGGGTCTCTTGCTGGTTCACTCTCAGCATATGGTAACATAGTATAGACTCTAGGTGCTCCTCTATGTGGATTTACTGATTACATCATCTAGTTTTGACCAAATAGCTCTCATAAAATGGGCAAATAGCTTTAAAAGATTCCTTCAAAGAACCTGAAGATTGAAGATCCTATTGACAGAAGTACAGGGAACAACATAGAAAATGTTTAGTTGGCAGATTCTAATTACTTGTTTAAACTCTCTATTTGTCATTTTTGCTGGTAAAAACCGAGGACAAATTAATCAGACCTGACAAAATTCAGCCACCCAAATTAGATAGTTAGGGAGATCTAAAATATGGATTTATGAACAATTAATCTTATCCTAAGTGTCTATTGTGCACTGAGATGTTATCCACCCAGAATGATTAGTGACATATTAAACAATGCTTTCTGTTTTTATCTATTATTTTGGTATTTATTTTTATACATTTTACACATTATTGTATTATGTGTATTGTAGCATGGTTCATATAATTACCTATCTATCATCGTCTATCATCTATGTGTCTTTTGTTTCTGATAAAGGTGAGCAATCAATCACAGTTTTGGACATCCTTTCTGGAAAGAGCGGTCCACAGACCTACTGAATTGGTTCTGGAAAAGCTCTTGCCTGCCTAAAGCATTATAGTTCAGAGCACAC
>NW_023181366.1:0-610 GCF_002007445.2 Ailuropoda melanoleuca | reverse complement strand
GCCTGGGTGGCACAGCGGTTAAGCGTCTGCCTTCGGCTCAGGGCGTGATCCCTGCTTGTGTTCCCTCTCTCACTGGCTGTCTCTATCTCTGTCAAATAAATAAATGAAACCTTTAAAAAAAAATAAAGTTTTTTTTTTTTCTGTTGTGAGTAAAACTATCCCCACTGTCTTTTGGTTTCTACTTGAATATCTTTCTGCATCNATCTTTCTGCATCTCTTTACTTTGAACCCATGTGTGTCCTTAAAGTTAAGTGATTCTCTTGTAGGGGGTATTTAGTTGGGTCTTTTTAAAAAATCCATCGGTGTCTTTTAGTTGGAGAACTCAAAACATTTATATTTAGAGTAATAATATGTAAGAACTCACTACTGTCATTTTATTAATTGCATTCTGGCTGATTTGTGATTCCCTTGCTCCTTGCTTCCTCTCTTGCTGCCTTGCTTTGTGAATTGGTGATTTTCCATGCTGGTATGCTCTGATTCCCTTCTCTTTCTCTTTTGTGAATCTACTGCAGTTTTTTGTTTGTTTGTTTGTTTGTTTGTTTGCCTTGTGGTTACCATGAGGCTTACACAAAACATCTTATAGATAGCAGTCTATTTTATGCTGATAGCA
>NW_023181365.1:0-719 GCF_002007445.2 Ailuropoda melanoleuca | reverse complement strand
GGCCGAATTGTCTTTCTCAGTGCTGTGTTCGTCGTGTTTCACTCACGGTACCAAAGTACCTTGATTCCTGTCCACCTTCCATAAGGCCGTCGTTNAAGGCCGTCGTGACTTCAAGGGCTTTCCCCTCACATTTTGTTTCTTGGTTCTAAGGGCTGGATCCTCCCTAGACCCCTACAACAAATGTGGAATCGGGTCCCCAGTGAGAAGGCTGCTCTTCGCTGGAGGTGTTTCCCTGGACGCTCTGCTTTATTACCAATGAGAAGGGCGCTGAGACCTCGAAAATCCGGAATGTTTTCATTCCTGCTCCCTTACTCACGAGAGATGATGATCGTTGATATTTCCCTGGACTGTGTGGTGTCTCAGAGACCACTATGGGGCACTCTCGTCAGGCTTCCGCGATCACTTTCCCTCAATTTTCCCTATTCACGAAGGGTGATGATAGTGCTAAGACGGTCCCTGTACGGTGTTGTTTCTGACAGACGTGTTTTGGGCCTTTTCTTTCCATTGCCACCAGCAGNCCAGCAGTTTTGACAGGATTTCCCCAGGGAGCAAACATTTCGTTGGAAGCGGGTTTTGGCCGAATTGTCTTTCTCAGTGCTGTGTTCGTCGTGTTTCACGCACGGTACCCAAGCACCTTGATTCCTGTTCCACCTTCCTAAGGCCGTCGTGACTTCAAGGGCTTTCTCCTCACACTTTGTTTCTTGGTTCTAAGGGCTGGA
>NW_023181364.1:1145-1278 GCF_002007445.2 Ailuropoda melanoleuca | reverse complement strand
GGTTCTAAGGGCTGGATCCTCCCCAGGCCCCTACACCCAAAGTGGAATGGGGGTCCCCAGTGAAAAGGCTGGTGTTTGCTGGAGGTGTTTTCTTGGACGCTCTGCTTTATTAAAAAAGATAAGGGCGCTGAGT
>NW_023181364.1:529-848 GCF_002007445.2 Ailuropoda melanoleuca | reverse complement strand
CCGAATTGTCTTTCTCAGTGCTGTGTTCGTCGTGTTTCACTCACGGTACCAAAGCACCTTGATTCCTGTTCCACCTTCCATAAGGCCGTCGTGACTGAAGGGCTTTCCCCTCACACTTTGTTTCTTGGTTCTAAGGGCTGGATCCTCCCCAGGCCCCTACACCCAATGTGGATTCGGGGTCCTCAGTGAAAAGGCTGCTGTTCGCTGGAGGTGTTTTCCTGGACCTCTGCATTATTACCAATGAGAAGTGCGCTGAATGCTCGAAAATCCTGAAATTTTTCATTCATGCTCCCTTACTCACGAGAGATGATGATCGTTG
>NW_023181364.1:0-290 GCF_002007445.2 Ailuropoda melanoleuca | reverse complement strand
AAGCGGGTTTTGACCGAATTGTCTTTCTCAGTGCTGTGTTCGTCGTGTTTCACTCACGGTACCAAAGCACCTTGATTCCTGTTCCACCTTCCCTGAGGCCGCCATGACTTCAAGAGCTTTCCCCTCACACTTTGTTTCTTGGTTCTAAGGGCTGGATCCTCCGCAAGCCCCTACACCCAATGTGGAATCGGGGTCCCCAGTGAAAAGGATGCTGTTCATTGGAGGTGTTTTCCTGGACGCTCTGCATTATTACCAATGAGAAGTGCGCTGAGTGCTCGAAAATCCTGAAC
>NW_023181363.1:0-859 GCF_002007445.2 Ailuropoda melanoleuca | reverse complement strand
TCAAAATGACAATGACATATCACCTCATACCTGTCAGATTGGCTAGTATCAAAAAGACAAGAAATAACAAGTATTGGTGAGGATGTAGATAAGAAGGAACACTCAGTAACTATTGCTGGAAATGTAATTTGGTGCAGCACCATAAAAAACAGTATGGAACTTCCTCAAAAACATAAAAATAGAAATATCACATAATCCAATAATTCTACTGCTGGGTATTCACTCAAAGAAAATAAGCAACAAAAAAAAAAGCTATTTCAGAAAGATATATGCACCCCTGTGTTTACTGCTGCATTGTTTACGATAGCCAAGATATGGAAGCAACCCAAGTGTCCATCAATAGCTGAATGGATAAAGAAGAGATGGTATGTATATGCNGGTACGTATATGTAATAGAATATTACTCAGTCTTAAAAAGGAATGGAATCTTGCCATTTGCAACAACAAAGAGTTGAGTATACTGCTAAGTAAAATAAGTCAGATGGAGAAAAACACATACCATTTGATTTCACTTATATGTGTAATCTAAAAAACAAAACAAACAAATTCATAAATAGAGAGAATAAATTGGTGGTTGCCACAGGGGAATTGCATGGGCAAAATAAGTGAAGGGGAATTAGGAGGTACAAACTTCCAATTATAAAATAATAGGTCATGTAGATGAAAAGTACAGCCTAGGAAACGTGATCTATAATATTGTGATAACTTTGTATGGTGACAGATGACAACTGAATTTATTGTTGTGAATATTTCATAATGTATGTAACAGTCAAATGTATGTAATTTGATCAATCAAAAAAATATAATATGGGGGAACCTGGGTGGCTCAGTCAGTTAAACGTCTGACTCTTGGTTTCAA